>NW_009648963.1:2872412-2874686 GCF_000708025.1 Charadrius vociferus | reverse complement strand
TAGGGAAAACAGAAACTAAAGATGATAATAAAGAAAGCCACATCTCTTAGGACTCATTCAAAACAAATTTATTTTACAGACAGTTAATTATTTATTTCAAACAAACTTTGGCAAAACTAAATTGTCTATACACTTATTTGATAGTGTACAATACATATAATATAGCTATAATATAACCATTCCCAAGTTATCCTTATGGAAAATGTAAGATCACATACAATATTGCAGATATTTTCAGTCCAGTGTTTCTGGACTTGGACTGGTTCATAGTGACATGTTAATGATTTTTGTATTTATAGCAGAGAGCTAAAATAGAATACAGAAAAATTGTGGTGGATTATCCTAGCACAATGGTAAAATATGAATTTCTGATTGAAAATGCAGTTGCAGAAAAATAAAAGAATGAAAAAAGAAGAATGAAATAAGGAAAAAAGAAAGAAGAAAGTCAAAAGAGAAGAAAAAAGAAAGCATTAGAAAGAATAGAGGAAAAGGAAGAGAAGAAAGGGAAAAGGAAAAGGAAAAGGAAAAGGAAAAGGAAAAGGAAAAGGAAAAGGAAAAGGAAAAGGAAAAGGAAAAGGAAAAGGAAAAGGAAAAGGAAAAGGAAAAGGAAAAGGAAAAGGAAAAGGAAAAGGAAAAGGAAAAGGAAAAGGAAAAGGAAAAGGAAAAGGAAAAGGAAAAAAGAAAAACTAAAGTGAATAAAAACATTAAAAGCTAAAGAAGTAAAAGAAAGAAAAAAGGAAGAGAAAACAAAAGAAAAAGAAAACAAGGAAAAGGACAAAGCAAATTGAAAAAAAAGAATTGAATAAATAAAAGGTTTAACTGGAAAGTAACAATCCATGTAAATTGGCTTTTGAAATTATTTGCCAAAAATATGTTGTGCTTCGTTTTGTTGTTTGTTTTTTTTTTAAAAAAAAAGAACACAATGCTTTAAATGCTACTGTAAGAAATATACCTGTGTTAATACATCTGTGTTAACCAAATGCTGGATCTTGGCCTCCCCTCAGTCACTTAAGTAGAACAAAACTTCCTCCTCAGTTACTTAGATAGAGCAAACCTTCATATCCATTTTAAAGGGACATGGATGAGAGATAACAAAATATACCAGGCAGGCAGTAGCTGTAATCAACATCCCATATTGCTGCTTAGGTGTCGGCCAGGCTGGAGACTGCAATAGGGGAAACAGTACTGTGCTGCTCGGAGGAGTGTATGTGTTGCATTTCATGTGTCTTATCAGGACTTCACAGGAGCCGTAAGAGTCAGATCCTCCTAAGATCTGTTACTGTTGGGATGTTTCTTCACACATTCAAACATGATTAGGCATTGCGCAATCCTAAAGCTAAACAATTGCAGTTCAAAAATAAATTCTGCGATTGGAAAGCCTGAAAAGCTTTTCATTTTGACTATGTAAACTGTCTGAAATGTTTGTAACGAAACAGATCTATTATAAACTTGGCATTCAGTCAAGGGTAATACAAACACTTGTGAAGGTCTAGGCAAGCCTGGAAGGTATTTATCATTTTAAAATCAAAACTTTCTGGCCACATAATTTTGTATTGTTTTGACTCAAAACTAAGTGGAGCTTTCTAATTGTTACCGAATTTGATAAACTCACCAAACTCAAGGACAGAAGTTGAATCTGAATGCTTTTGAAAAGAACTAATTCCATTAATTCTGAAACTAATCCATCGTTAAAGGTATTTGGCATAGAAAAAGCTATACCTTCAATTGCATTAAACGCAGCAACTACAAAATCTGCCTAATCTCTTCCTTGAAGACAAACCCTTAATTGACTATATGTTCTTCCTTTGATAAATTTAAACACTGTCCAAGTCAAAATAATGTCCAGATCTCTTATTCTGTTCCTACAGTGATACTTCATATACCATTATATAGATTTATATGGTACTTTATTTGATTGAGGTTTTTGCCAGTGTAAGACAGTTCCCACTCTTTTTGTGACCTAAACTCAGGAACTGATACCTAATATATTTATTTTCACCGTACATAACAATATTTATAATGCATACCCCTCCAAAAATGCTTTGTAATTCTGAGCAATTTGTCTTAATAAAATACTGTTAAATCTACCTTCACAGATAAAATACAGTAGGAAAATACAGTTAATTTGATCATTCAGGCCAAAGCATTTGCAATTTTAATTCTATTAGACATTTTCTTTTGGGGGGGGAGGAAGAAAGAAAGTAAAATAGAACCATACAATAGATCTTTCCATCCATAGTTATTAATAATGACTCCAGTTTATTACTGATTAGT
>NW_009648963.1:2867371-2872366 GCF_000708025.1 Charadrius vociferus | reverse complement strand
TTTAATATGTTTAAGTAATATATTTCCTGTTCTTTCCTAGCTATCTTTTGGGATGACTTAAATGTGATATTTTCAAATTGGCCATTAATTGGAGATTTTTTCCTCTGTTTCCTTCTCTTTTTTTTGATGTTGAATCAGTTCATTGAGACAATATCTCACTGAGCTGTCCACAAAAAAACTTCTTTACTAATTTCAAATTTAATCAAATTCATTTTAATTTAGGTTTTATCAATATCAGAGCAGCTCAGTGTTTCCTTCCAGTGAACACTGATGACATTAATTTCATTCTCCTTAGTTCTGCTAATTAATTTAGCAAAATTCTTTTAATTTTTCAGTCATTCTTGCCTTAAATATTGCACCTCAGCTATAACTATTTCTTGCATAGACATACCTAATTACACACAATCTTGTCCCTAGTACTGCCCAGTTGGTGCCCTTACATCTTTTCACATTGAAAATTAGCAATTTATCATGACATTCTTCATGTACCTTAATGTTTATAGAGCATAGCTACAGTTTATCTCTCCTTTTTGTGAAAATGAGCTAGAAACACAGCTGTGAGTGATTTTTACAAAAGGATTTAAAGCACCTTAACATATTGTAGCTGCTCAGGCTAATTATCCACTGTATTTTTTAGTTCCTCAAAAGAGCTCATTGGAAAGAAACACCATCTCTCAGTGTTCTGTAAATTTTCTTCTGAAGAATAATTTTTCCTCAGCAATTACCTCGTTATGAAGCAAAACTTGTCAGTGAATAGGTTATTGTTCTTAGTGCAATTTTTCAGAGATTCATGCAATGAAGGGGGATTCTCACCTTCCAATGCCGCACTTGAACAGAACTTCCTGAGCATAGCAAGGCTCAGGAATTTCAGATGGGTAACAAGGAGTCCTGACGACTAATTGCAATAACTGACTGCGTGTTGTTTTAGCAATATTATTCATTATATCATGTTTCTGTTAATGTGTAATAGCAAAGTCACTCACTATAAATTTCATGTCCTAAAGAGAGTCTGTCGCATAAAAGTATTCAAGAATGTAGTGAAGTAATACCAAAAGATGTGTGAGGTCAAGGCTTTCCATACGGTATAGTAGCTTGCAGACTTAAATTAAAGGAACCCTCGAGTGAATGGTGTCATGTAGATATATCTGACAAAGGTACCCACATTCATCTTTGAGTTTGGCATTGTTGTTGACTTCTGGCTTTGCATGTTTTAATGTGGGTATAGAAGACTTTGCTAAAAAATTCTTTCTAATATCAATCCAAAATAAAAACAAACACCAAAAGACTATCTGGCTTTATAAAAGACATTGCTGGCAATTAGTTATGGGGAAGAAAGGGGCAGGGTGTGGAGTGGGGGAAGGTTGGGAGAAGCTAATGAGAATCTTGTTAGCACACAATGCAAACAGTACGTTAGAAGGACAAAAAATTACATACCTGCAAAATGACAATAAGCAGTAAGGATGCTGAGGGTGAAGCAGTGTCTTCGGATGGCAAGATTAAGGCTGATTTAACAGCACACAGAGGACTCAACCATGAAACCACCAAAACTGTAGAAACTGAACTACCATGTTCAGGCAAATGTAAAGGCTGGAAATCAAAACCCAACTCAGAACTAATGAATCCTGGAAAAATAAAAGGCATTGAATGGCAGTAATAGGCAATTAATTTACCAGAGTTCAGCCATTCCCTGTTTCTGCTTTTATTCCAAGAAGATAAGGGACACATGAGGAATATTGGCTAGGAATTAAGTCTCAGGAGTGAATAGGACTAGATAAAAAAGGTGACTGAAAACTGTTATCAGGACGGATTCTTTGTCAGGGGACATTCATACTACAGAGCAGCTCCAACAACACACGCAGGACAGCCTGGGATACACATAGCCTTGCTGACATTCACAATGTAAAATAAGGCAGGAAGAGTCAGCCTGTTCTCATCATCCCTGAAGCATCAGCTTATTTAATAAAACAATTGTAACTGTAGTGTTCCCATACCATGTCCTGATCTCTGACAAAGCCTCACTCCAAATACTTGAAAAAAATTGCTCAAGGATTTGTTACCAGCTCATCACCTTTTTGCTGAAGGCTGACATGAAAAAATAATCTTGTTACTTAACTATGTCCTCACATCTCTTGAGCTTGCCATCCTATGCACTGCCCCATTATCTCTTAGACGTCCTATAGGATATTAAAATATGTTTAAAGTATGTTTGGCTATTTTTTCTGGATTGTTATTTCACTCACTTCCCATAGCTTCATATTCTACCTGCTGTAACTTAGATTCTATCTCACTTGTTCCTGTGTCTTTTCCCATTCTGTTCTTCACCAGTAAACCTTCTGGAAACTTTTTTTTTTTTCATTTCTTCTTCAATATTATATTATTAATTGCTGTATTGTTCTAGCTTTAAGTGTATAGGAACATTTTAGGATTTTGAATTCTATATTAATTTTTAGTAGCATTCTTTGCAAACATAATCTGTTTGTCATTGAGTCTTTCTTTCTCCAAAGATATAAGCTAAGTCATAAACATTCACAAAATCATTGTATTTGCCTCAGGTTATTGAAAAGTCTCAAACTATTCCCTTTGCTACCTAGTTACAATATTATCATCTACTGCTTAACTGAACACAGAATCTTTCACGAAGTAGATTAGCAAAACTGGTGAATGAGAAATTTGATTCATGAATCTGTATGATAACATATTGCTCAAATAACCGATCTTGTTGATCATCTTCATGCTGCTCACCTACAGAACGAAAAATTGGTGAACATGTTTGGGGGCACATAAACCAACAAGTTCAGGAAGGCACCAGGAGTGGAAAAATGCAAACATTTGGTCACAGCTAAATACAAGATCCTGCTACAGGGAGGAATAGCAGGTAATTGGAACATTTTCCAAGAAATTGGCTTTGTGGTCCATACTGACTGCATGGGGATGGGCAAACAGGACCTCAAAGCTCAGTTTGACTTCCAAGAAAAGCCCTGCAAGCTTTCTTAATAGGGGGCAGGGCCCCATTGGAAGATCAAGTTTTACAGTGTTTTTCTATGAAACTCAGATGATCCTCAATGAGGAACCAAAAATCTGGCTCCCCAAACACAGGGATTTTTGTTTATACTCATCTCACTACTCTGCGTTTGTGTTGTTCATATGATGATGATGACTAGGGAATAATAATCCCATCTGGATACAATAAGAAATGACTTGAACCTTTCCTCAAGTTCAAGATTTTTGGTTGGTTTTGTCAATTTTCATGAACAGCAATGTTTTGGCAAGGACTGTGTCGGAAATACCACAAAATATATCTGTTCCCACAGTATTGGCAGCCTAGTTTTCAAGCCAAGTAGGTTTGGCTAAGTTCAAATAAATTTTGCATGACTGTTCTAATTTGCAGAAGGGTATGATGAATGGAGAAGAACTACTTAAACTTCTCAGGTTCTTATGTAGCTTTTATTGCATTTTATTTCATGATATAGTAAAATACTAGAAAAGATGACAAGACGAGTAGAGTTGATGTGAGACATGGGTATTATTTACCCATTTGAACCTGACTTTGCAAAATGATATGGAGATAGATGCCTCAGATTATGCAGTCTGACAGGAATATATAGGGGAGCAATAGCTTTTCTATGCTGTAGTTCTCTTGCAGACACACGGGCATAAATAAATAACTGTTACGATGTTGTATGCTCTACCTGTGGGCAATGGTGGGTAGGATGGTAAACTATAGTGTTGGCTTTCCCCTAACATATTAGTATTATGACACCTGGCTCAACAGCAAAAACTATATGCTTTTTCCTCCATGGTAAGATGGAATGAGGACTTTAATCACACTGATTTCATAAAAAGTGCTTGGGATGACAAGGTTTTTGTTGCTTGGTACAATAGATTTATTGCCAAGGCAAGTTTGTAGATGTAGAGAGTAGGAAGTAATAAGTAGGTCTTTGCACGCACTTAGCATTCTACCTACATGAGCAAAGATCTCCACTGCAACTGGGAGAGAAAGACCTGGCCAGATATTAGCAATCAGCTGCCATGGTTGACAATTCCAACTTAGCAAAACAATCACTTGTCCAAACCACACCCTGAGTCAGTGCATATGGACTTACCTTATGAATTCTGGTCAAAGGGAGGTTTATGATCTGTGCTACTCCACAAGGCTATGCAAGGGGAATACCCAAAGAACGATGAAGGCTGCAGGGTGGGGACAAATAACTGGAACACATGTGGAACCCTGGATCTCAAAGATGAGCAGAGGGAGACCTGTTCACCAGTGGGTGGCTGATGAACATCAATTGAGACAGATGATTCACGCCCTTCAGTTGACCACTGTGGAATCTAAAATTACATCTGCATGACACTGAGCAAAAAGTCCCTTTAGGCTGGCCCTTGAACCATTCTGCATGTTCCTGTAACAGTAGCCTCAGTTACCACTGTTTCCACCTCCAGGTTAGCCATGCTGGCCATTGTACTAAGTGACTCTGAGGCAATCCAATTCCCATCATATTTTCAGGTCAAGCTCTCTCTTCCTTTACTACCACTTGGAGTTTTCCAAATTATAGATAGGAAAGAATCACAGGGTGCATTTGCTGTACTTATGAAAATGCTCATTGTGGTTCTGTTATTTTAGTGTGTTTACTTCAATCATAAGAAAATTGGAAAAATAAAGCAAAAATGAATTTACGGTCAAATGATAAACCAATTTAATTATTAACAAAAAAGGAAAACACTAAAATATAAGCAACCAAACAAAAAAAACTTTTAATGTGGTTCCGTGGTTCAGACAGGAGACAGGGAGTTGTTCTTGGCACTGTTGTGTTTTTTTTCTGAGAACTTGGTTGGGAAACTTATATCTCAGCTATGCATTTAAGTCACAGCACATTGTAGAGGGAACAGAGGCGAGTCATTTCTTCAGCTTCAGTCCTGGATTAAGGCAACCGCATATGCTGGGTTTATGAGGTCAATTTCAGTATTTTTCTCATATCTCAGTGTCCCAGGAAT
>NW_009648963.1:2792157-2867357 GCF_000708025.1 Charadrius vociferus | reverse complement strand
GAAAACATCTTGTTTTTCATTTCATCAGCGAAAACATTTGGATTTTGCTAAAAAACAAACCATTTACTTTAGATGTGTTGCTACTTTGAGAATTTTCTTTGGCCAAGATTATCCAAAAATGGCTAGCAAATTCAGGCAGGGTCTTTTTTCTTCTTTTCCAGAGCACATTTACATCTCTCTAAAGGATCTCAAGTGGGAAACCAAAGATCATTAGACAGTTTGTAAGATCTTAGTGTTGTTTTCACCAAGTTCAATAATCTCTGAGGAATGAATATGCATGGCAGTCAACACCTCCTGGTCTGGAAAAAAGAATAAAAAAGACTGTACATAGATTTCTTTTGGCTTTTTTTTTTTTCCTCACAAAATGAATACAGCAGCAATGCATTTACTCATTGTATCCTGAAAAACTCATTGCTATTATTTTGACTGCTTTTTTTTTTTTTTTTTAATTGCTGCAGCATCTAGATTCCCTAATCAGGAAACAGTATGGCATATAACAGGTGGCTACTAACAGATGGGGAAAATACAAACTAACAGCAGGACAATTAAGCTTGACGTAGTAAGTCTCAGTCACAGTACAATGGATCAGCCATTGCTACCTAGAAATACAGTAAGTTGCCATAGTCCTCTTCCTAATATAAAAAGCAGACTCTAACTATTTAGGAAACCCTTCAGAATAAATGGCTAAAAGGATTTAAAGAAACTGGGAATTAATAGAAAGAAAGTTAAGGATGTGCCAATGTGATTTCCTGATCTGCCTACACTGAGGATTGGCCCCACTTCCTTCTCCTTGTGAGTGTCTGTACAGCGGGCACGAGCTAACCCAAGCGCTTACACATTTGCACAATTTGTTGTGGCTTAACCAGTAACAGCACTTTGGCTGAGCCATGGGAACTGCCTGTTTGCACACTTTTTGCCAGGAGGGAGGGCAGGATAACATGACTTGGTGTAATTTTTTTTTTTTTTTTATGAACTGAAATAATTTTAATGATCAATGTCAGCCTCTTTTTCTTCTCTGCTGGCTGAATGGTTTTGGTGATCTTTAGGCTGTCCCTCTGAGCAGATCACAAGATTGAAGAAGAAGAAGAAAAACCTCATAGAAAGTGAAGAAAGCAAGCAGGATGGGTAAAACTGAAGGAGATCAGAGAGTATACCTCATAAAGAGATCTGCTTCTGGAGAAGAGAAAACAGGTATTTCCAAGGGAACACAGTAAAAGCACAATTATTTAAATTGCTTAAGAATGATTACCAGTGATAAATATTGTCTGCTAAGATAAAGGTCTGTTTTAATCATTGACTTTCACGAAAAGTAAACTTCCAAGTTCAGTAAATATATAGCAATAAGCAATGCCCATTTTCCAAGGTATTCTGAAATCTGGCAAAAGTATTTTGAAATCCTGATGAGATATTTTAGAGAAAGCCTAAGGATTAATTCGAGAGGAGTTCATCCGTGTGAAAATGACTAGAAGCTTAAGTACACAGCATGATACTTTAATTATTATTGCTTTATTTTCTTTGCAGATGCTCATTTTGCTTGTCATTTTCCCACTCCTAAACTATTTGGAAGTCTTAAATCATGTTATATAGTGTTTTTCTCTATTAAAAAAGGAGTAGCGGTAGGGAGGTGGTATGTTCCATTATATTTACAACTGTATTTTGGACGTCAGTCACAGCACCAAATGTCAAACTGTGGAAGATATTTTTGCAGCAGCATCTGGTTCTTCACAGATCTCCAGATGCTGCTATATTGGTGGTTTTGGAGTTGTTTCTGGGTCAGTTATTTTGGGACATGAATTGTCTGACTGTTTTGTCCTCTCAGAAACTGTTTTCTTTTGATTTAAGCTGTAATACTTGAGATTTAGACATACAATTCCATATAGAATTGTTTTATACTAAAGAAAGAACTTAGGAAGTTACACAAAGCAATATAGTATACATAATTCATTTGAATTCCTTTTTATGCATTTTGTTTGGAGATATGGCCCGTTGCACTCCTGGAACATTTCAGAAAACAGGGATCTATAACTATTAAACAGCAGCAACAAAGTGCTTAAACAGCAATGAGACTTAAACAGGAATTAGTGTAAAAGCCTTTGTGGTCATGCTGCTGGCAAAAATAATGCTATTCTTAGTAATGGGAAAACAGATGATGCTTTAAAATCCAAACCACAAAAAAATGTAAAATAAGGTGTTTGGACTCATCTGTGGATTTGGTCCTCAGCAAGGGGCTGTGGGCAGTTGCATTTTGTAAGGAAGAGGGCCGGGCAGGAACCTTCAGAGGATGACTCACAGACAAGGGCAAGCACAAGCTAGCCTAAGCCTTAGGCACTTGTGATGCCACGATAACGCCAATGCCAACAGGACTTTTGGTGCACAGGATATCTAACACAATGTTGCATTTGCTTCTTTTCCAAAATACATTTCAGAAAGACCACATTCTGCTCGTAATTTTCTTTTTGCAGCTCATCAGTAAGGCTATAGAATGTGCTACATATGCTACAGAAAGCTGTCTTAGGCTGTTGGAGAGAGTTTTTTAAAAGTATAGGGAGTGTTTGATGTATCTTTCTGCTTGCAAAGCCACATCCTTTCATTAGTGTGGGGCCAACAGAAGAATAAACATGTTTTGTGACATAAAAGAACTCCCAAATTACACCCAACTAGGCTTTTTTTGTCCTTATTAATGTTATTATTTAAAATACCCAATGTCTTGGACCTTTTCAGAAGTTAAATACAATCTTGGTTCACATAGGGACACTTATCATCTACTGTTTCCCACAAAAATAAAAAAATCTTTTTTTTGCCTGCATGCCAACATCTTAGGTTTTTTGACTTTAAAGTAAGGACTTCATGTATCCAAATGAACACACTTGTGTATGACTCTTTTGGCCATCAGCAAGTATAGTACTATGGTAAAAATTGTGGATTTCGAGTAAAAGAAGAAAAATTTCTTTGGAGTGTTAATTGTTAGAAACAGTAATTCTTGGGCAATTATAAGGAATTTGAAACATTAGTATTCTTCTCTCAGGGATTAGTGCTCACAGAAGAGGTAATTTAGTGAAAGGTACAAGATGACTCGACCAACTGTTATCACATGAGCTTCTAGTTCATCAAATGCCCCAGCAGTTCATCACAGTAATGACTGGCAGAGCTCTATGTTTATGCTTGTAACTATTTCAAACTATGTCATCTTGAACCCTAATACAAATGTGGCTCCAACTCATGGTATGTTCTTGCATGTATGTGTTCCCGCACACATGCATGTAGATACCATTTGATTATACTCACTTCCAGCTTGGAGGTTACTGTTTACTTCAAGGTCGTTTTTCTGCACTGAAGATTGCAGGTGAAAAGAGAGGTGGTTTGCGGCAATTAGTGTAAGAATATCCAAATTATGCAGCAACAGAGCAACCTGAATGTCAAAAATAGACCCATTTCTCTGTAGCCTTTAACCACACAAAAGTGTAATTCAAACTGCAATCTTGAATGTGCCAATCACATGCTATTTCCCAAGAAGGAAACAGTTTTGAGGGAGTGTAATGAGAAAGATATTTTCAGACTACCAGACAGAAATAGTACTGCAAAACACCGTCGACTCGAGGTTTAATCAATAGACATTAAAGTTACTGGACAGAATCCTACAGGTTTGTAATAGGCTTTGGATGAGGACATCAATGACAACCCAGTCAATGTAACTTATATTTTTAAGTGACATGATGATTAGAATCAGATTTTTTTCAAAGCAAAAGACAAAATAAGTAACAACTTCTTCTCCTTCTCCCTCCCATAACCTACCACCCAACATAATTTTCATATTACTGTCATCATGCAAAGTACAGATGGGAGTATTTAAGACAGCGTTTCATATTAGGTAGATTATTTCATTCCAAAGTCTAAAGCAGCAGCCTATCTAATGAAGGCTTAAAATTCATATTTAATGAAAATATTACTTGCGAGGGAAGCAAACACAGACACACAAAATAATTCAGAAGAAAATATAAAGTTAAAATTTACATAAGGAAGGTGCACTGAAAATGATACAATGAGTATTAACATACAGACAATAACAAAAGTAGAAACAAAACACTGCTATTTAAATTTATATCAGATGGCCATACTTTTACGATGCCACCAATTTAACTACAGTAAAAAATAATTCCTCATGTCTGAAACCAACATACCGTAGACACAGTAATTCTTTAGAAATAATTTGTAAAGGTGTTCACAGTTACAACTTTAGTCTACAAGGATGTTAAATTGAGTTTCACTGCTGGAATATGTTTAAAGGAAGAATATGAAAGAAGAAAGTGAGGATGAGATTATTATTTCTGGGGCAGAAATTTACTCTGCGTGTAAACTTCAAACCCACAGCATTATTGTATATTCTATAAAACAGCCAACACATATGCTTTAAGCTAGGAATGTATTTAAAGCAACTATAGTCATTGAAGCATAGGTTTACATCTAATGTCTTTGCTGAACTGAGGGCAGCAAAACGGATAGCAAAGTTATGTCACAAGTAGAAGGAAGCTACAGAAATGACAGCTGTTATATAGAATTTATAAGTAAGAAAAAAATTTAAAAGAGGGAAAATGTACATTGAGAAAAAACTAGTAAAGAACATATGAGAATGTTCTATTCTGTACTTCTGAATTCTGAAAATCCCCCAAATTAAAATGACTTTAGGAATAAGAGAGAATTTTGTTTTCTAGAGCAAGCAAGAAGATTTGTACAAGGATAAAGAGAGGTCAGTTTGAGCCCTAAATATCTGATGCTTAAGGAAAACATATTTACAGTAACATTAAAAAATCATGTTCTATAATTTGCACAAAGCAATACTAGCACATTTAATACAGCTTGTTAGTAGGTATGACCTAATAAAAGCTGATGCTGAAGTAAGTATACAAGCATTTAAAACATCTAAATTAAAACAAAGTATTATTGAAAGAGTTTCCTTCTTTTTTTCCTGCTGCTTCCAACTCTAGCCTAACAAGCAAGACACTTCATCTTTCTTTGCCTCAATTTCCCCATCTGCACAATGACTCCTGTGGTATTTATAACCCTGGAAAGTCCTTTACGATCAGCTGATGACAAGATGTTAGATAGCTGCTAGACTTTCTCAGTATGGCTTCCCACTATGTGATACTCACTATGGAGAACATCTGTAGTCTTAATCACAATGATAAATGCAACATTTTGAGTTGCTGAGGAAAAGAAGTGCTACGTACAATAGAATCACTGTCATTTGTATTCTGGTGACACCCACAACGTGCTAGCCACTGTTCTTAGACACACACATACAGTCAGACAGGCCCTAAAGACCTTGTTTTTAGGAAGTGACAGCAGTGCTTTAATGACATGTCAGTAATTTACAGCATCAGAGACAACAGCATGATACATGCTGTTAGGCATAATACTTCCTAAGCATGCTACGTCTATTCAGAGACGAATCTAGAAAAACATTTTCATTTATGGGGATGCAGAATCTTAAGGATCGTGCTTAGTTGGATGTACTTGCAAATATATGATTGTAAAGACTAATAAATACTAATATAGAATTCCTAAAAAGCCTAAGCATATCAATTCATCATTATATGAGATACCATATAAGCATATAATAATATACAATCAGAGTGTTAAAAATTCACCCGGTAAATGAAACTAATGGTGAAGAGGAAAAAATGGGGTTATAGTGACACAGCCTTGTTTTTTCAGATTTTTTTTTTGTTTGTTTTAGGTGGTCTGTGTGATCAGTTTGCAGGTAGAAATCTGTTTTGCTAAGGGATGCAAAACCACAGATTGGTAGCATTAGCTCAGCTATTGTCAGCTTACAAGACAGCATTTTGTGAACACTTCAGTTCTAGTGATTTTTATAGAGGACTGTAAAGGCTTCTTGTTAAAGTTTACTTTCTATTGCTCACAGTTATTTTGTCTTTAAATCAAGGGTATGTTCTGCCTAAGGGGAAAACAGGCCTTGCGTATATACTGACTTACATCCTCCCCATTACTAATTAGAGATTTGATTCTCTCCAAACAATGTTGAGTAGAATGCAACTTCCAAACACAGGAAGGTTTTTGTTGCTTCTTTAAAACGAAATATTAATAGAAACTAAAGGGTGAGGGGAAACTAACATTTCCTATAGCTTAATAAAGGAATTAAAATTGCTCCAGTTTCTCAACACCAATTGCAAAATTCTTGCTTAAACCTCACGGATACATTAGGCATTGAGAAAGAAACGGGATTCTTAATTCTGAAAACCTTACAACAGAAACAGAAGAGTATCTGGGGGGATAAAAGGTTATCATATGATATGAAACACCCTTCTTTGACAATATATTTTGAAAAGAAAATATGGAGGATAAACAGATGTTCAGTTTTCTTTGTGGGAAAAAATGTCTTTACAGAGATTCGTAAACTGTTTCTTAACACTGATTTCTATATAACTCCTCTACCAGTAATTCCCATTTTTATTCTCTTGCATTTGCAAAATGGCAGGTTGCCTGTTAACTATAATTTATCTTTTTTAAACTGCAGCTCTACATACCTTGCTTTCGCTTTTAATGTAACGCTTCCTTTTTTTTCTCTCTCTATCACCCTTCCATTTCACACTGCACATTGAAATTTTCCCTTTGGTTTGATACTTATGTGGACTTTGGGTGCAGTATTGGTTGAAAACATTGCTTTTTTCAGCTTTTTTTTTTTTTTTTTTAATCTAATTGTATTTAGATGCAGAAGTGGAAGTTTAGTATTTTTTACCTGAAAAAAATAGAAATAAAGTTTTGGCTAGTGGGATTTTTTCCATTTTCATTGAAACTTTCTGTTTCTACTCTCCTATTCCCACTAATGGTTTTAACAGTGAGTTATAGCATGGGAAATGCAGTGGTTCACCACTGACCCTGAAGTAAATGGATTTTACTATTGATTTAACTGAAGTCAGCTTTAACCTTTATACTTAAACTATTACAATCTCTCAATGGGTAATTTATCCTCCTTTGTGCTTATTAAGGTGTGAATCAGTTACATTTCTGTGGAGAGGAGTGAGTTTTAACTTCGGAAGTGTCCACTTAAACTTTAATCACGAATAAGCTAGTAGATGTCACATCAACCTCTGTGTAATAATGATCTCTTTTTCTCCATGTTTGTAACAGGAGAATGGAAGGGTCCTGATCATGACTTGACAATAGCACTATAAAAAGAAATTATTACTAAGTGAGGTTGCTATGAAAATATATAGAACCAAAGTATAAAAAGTGAACTACAATACAGTTCTCATATTTTCAACCAAAAATCACATTTTTTCTTATGTCTGTTATATTCGATATCCTGCGGTCCTTGAGTATACAGCAAAAGCGACTTCTGGGCTCACTAAAATGGCAGTTGTAATATGGTTATCTCTACTAGTTAAATATGTTTTCTGGAATAGAGGTGAGTCTATCCCACCACTGTACTCTGGTGAGACCCCACCTGGAGTACTGCATCCAGCTCTGGGGCCCCCAACATAGGAAAGACATGGACCTGTTGGAGCAGGTCCAGAAGAGGGCTACAAAAATGATCAGAGATGGAACACCTCTCCTATGAGGACAGGCTGACAGAGTTGGGGTTATTCAGCCTAGGGAAGAGAAGGGTCTGGAGAGACCTTATTGCAGTCTTTCAGTACTTAAAGGGGGCTTATAAGAAAGATGGGGACAAATTTTTAGCAGGGCCTGTAGCAATAGGACAAGGGCCAATGGTTTTAAACTAAAAGAGGGAAGACTTAGACTAGATGTAAGGAAGAAATGTTTTACACTGAGGGTGGTGAAACAGTGAAACAGGTTGCCCAGAAGGCTTGTAGATGCCCCATGCCTAGAATGGGGAATAAGATTTTGTATTCAAAAGTAAAACAATGGAGTCTTACAAGTCTTTCCGCTCCATCTCTTGCTCTCTGTATGTCTATATAATCAATGAAAGTTGTACTATACATTTTTTTCTTTGTTATTCTTAGTTCTCTACCAGGAAAATAGACCAAATTTTTCTTTTCATAGCACAGTTTGGGTTCAAAGGTCCTTTAAAGATCATCCCCTGCAATGAGCTGGGACATCTTCAACTCAAAATCTTATTCCTTTTCAGCTGTATTGAGACTTTTTTTTTTAAAAGCAATATCAAAGCACTAAGCCTTTGCATATTTTGGTTAGAGATTACAAATGTGACTCTTCACTTTGGTGTGCTCCAAGATCCACTGAATAGGAACCCATCCACTGAATTCTGTAGGTGTTATCCTGGATCAGGCCATAGTAATGCAATGGTTTAAGTTCTCCAATGATTCACCACATAGTAAACTAGATCCACCTATTACTAGGAAAAAAAGCAATGCACTTTTTGACATATGTAAGGAATGAAGTAAAAAAAAGAAGAGAAAAAAGATGCCTTGAAACCACCAATTTCGCGTTGATAAACATTAAATTCCAGTTCCAACATTTTTTGTGTGGTCCAAGATAAAAGGCCTAAGTTCCTTTCACCATTGCCTAAGCACAAAACTTTTTTTACGAGAGAGTCACTTCTGTGATTTGGTCTAATATTTTCTGAAGTATTTCTTCATCTTTGAAGAAAAGTTGCTATACGCAGACAGAGGCCTACCAGCACACCAAATCTGAAAGCAGCAATTTTGGTGCTTCCACTGTAAGAACAATAAAATCATCTTTATATTGTGTTCCCACTGAGTCCAGCATGTTCAGGGCATATTTGACTTTGGCTATATCCATTACTCACCTTGTTCTGTATATAAGCTATGGCTGTTTTCTCTATCTTCTGACATACAGAAAACCAACGTCAAGGGTGTTGGACTAGATGTGAAATTAGTACAGCTTAGTTCTATCATTAATAAAAATTACAGGCTTAAGAAAAGTTGGAATAGTTACTTCTTTCTGTGTATGGGTGGAAGACAAGTGCTGGAGTGAAAGCAATGCAAGTATTTTAACACCTGACAAATTTGGAAGACCCATCCAAGTCTTCTTCTGCCAGAATATTGCTTTTGCTGGTGAGCAACTACCATAAATGAATCATTAAACTGGAATCAATTTGCTGAAAAAAAATTAACATTAAAAAAATAAAATTAAAAGTTGTAGAAGAGTGCCTGGAGCAAAAGGTGCCTTTATCATCTCTCCTGCTGGGAATGAATCACTGGCCAAAGAAGACATGAATTTATTTGTTATATCAAAATTCTCATAACTAGAGTGGTGCCCAGCAAGGCATCTTTCTCCTTTACCCTTGGCAATCTGATTTGGAAATGCTCTGTGTAATGCTGAGCCAGTGTTGATGGAAGAATATCCACAGCCCTAGATTTCCACTGCATGGAGAACAAAGCATTTTTCACATCTTGCATGTTGCACAAACTCTGGGGCACAAAGGGACTTCTCTTTATTTCTTTACCATACAAACATCAAATTAGGATTTTTTTTCATCTCGTTTTTTCAAAAAGCTTCAGCTACATTTTCCTGTTATCATAACTGTAGTTCCCTTTTCTCTCTGGTAAGACAAATCTCCACCTAGAACTTCTTTGCATTATTTTTAGGATATGGTCGTAGACTCAATGGCTCTTGTCCGGTAATATCACCAGTGTCTACTTAAATTCCTACCTTGCCTACCCTTTCTGTAATGTTGAGATTTAGAGTGTTTGCCAGTACAGGTGTAATTAGTCAATGTTTACAGAAAAAAAAAAAAAAAAAGAAACCCTCTATGAAAATTACTATGAAGTCCAAAAGTCTATAAATAGTAATAGCAGCTTGTAACCTGTGTTGTCAGCCAAGTTTCTGAAGGTGCCAGGTTAAGCATCCCTTGTCTTGCTGCTGCTTTATCCAAGTCTCTTCATCTAGTCTAGGACTAATTTATGCTGTATGCAAGTTTAATAAGTTACTCCTCATAAAGTTTTCTCATGAAGCTTGACAAAAAGTCCTTTTGTTTTCTGTCCAATAACTGTACTTCATCTTCAAATAGCATACTGTTTTTCCACCTGCAAATAATGAAAAATAAATGGATGTGAAGCACAACAAAACAAAAAAATAAAAACAGCAGTAATGCACTGGATGTGTTGCTCCTTTCATTTCCAGAGTCGTTGTTGACTGGAACAGGCCAAGGTGGGCCAAGAACGACAGTCCTTGCTGATCATCAAGGAATTCAGTAACAAGGCTAGTTCAAGGCTGGTGGCTATAATTTCTAAAGCTAGTGATGATATTTTCATCCAGTTAAAAATATTTCAGTAATTCTTTGTGAATATGGCATGTATTGCAATTTCTAATATTAGTGTGTGTCACTAGAAACTGTATTTTAATAGCTTTTCCCATGTGGATTTTTTTTTTTTTTTCAGTAGAGGTTTGATGTTCCTGTTTCAATTGCTATTAATCGTGTTAGTAAAAATACTTAATACCATGAAAAAGTACCAAGACCAGAAGTTTTTTGAGATACAGGACCAGGCAAGGTAACCTTTTGTGAATGTATGAAGAACCTACCTTTGACAAAAGCAAAACCCACTGAAATAAGCAGAAATAATTTCTCTGACCTTAATCTTGGTCTCAGTTTCAGAAGTGAATCCTACATAAATGAGTCAGTATAGTAAAGCACTCCGTAATCTGTAATTCTCCTCTGCTATGTGATCCCCTTTATACCTATAACTTTTTTTTTAATATGACATCATTAACATGAACAAAACATGTTTTCTTATCTGTTTTTCATAAAAACTGCTACAGAACTGACTGTTAAGCAAAATTTACTTTACAGTAAAACTGTCTGCAAGCTCTTCTGCATAATTTAGCAGTAATTTATGGAGTGACAGTTGTAAGCTAGTCCCATAAGATGAAAAGACATCAGAGGAAATAAAGTTTTTCAAGAAGAAAAGCCTATGCACTGGTGTGTGGCTTGCATTATTAACAAGACTATCTTGTAAGATAGTCTTGTTAATAATAAACATAGCTAGATATTTGACACGGTGTTGGAATGTCACTTCTTTACTTAGCCTCAGTCACGAAAAGAAAAATTATTAACAGACATGAAACTAACCTTTTTGGAAAATGCCTTAAAAGGACATTGCAGCATAGATAAAATACAAAACCATAGACCTCACAAATTTTAAATGCTGGAAAGCCTGACCATTCAAGAGGAAGTTTCTACTTAAGTAAACAAATGTTGGAAAGCAAGGAAATATAAAATTAATGGCACGCAGACAACATACTGCTGTCATAGTCCTTCCACAGCCAAAGAGAAGTTGAAACAGCTTGCCATTCCTTTTCAACATTGAATCTCTGATTTTTTTTTAGCCTTATTGACTATTTAACAAAGGAATTTTGACTTGTTTTCCAGGTTAAATGCTGAATATTGGCTGTCTTTCATCTTGGTTGCAGAATAGAGTAGGAAGAAACTCCAAGACAGCATAACACAAATATATTTGTAGCAAGTTCCCAGAAGCAATATAAAGGTCTAAGATTTTCTGGGCTCTAGAGGAGATGTGTAAAACAATATGCAGAGGACATAGTCAAAACAACAGGACAAATATAAGATCTAAGATTTAGAATTCTGACAAAGCAGTTTGGAGTAATTCAATACCCACAGACTAGGGGAAAATAGAACTCATTAGGTAATAGTTGTGCTTTTCTCATATAATTTTAGAAATAACATTGCTCAAAATGAGGAAAATGAATAAACAGCACACTGTCTTTCTTAGCCTGCAAAATTGTGCAGCTTGCTAGATTGGGTTTATGATGAAATTATACTTGAAAGCCTTTGTAATGAAGAACACTTGTTTATGTCATGTGTGTTTGATTTACTATTCAGCTATAGTCCCAAGTGGAAACTTGTGATTTGGGATTAGTCTATAACTAATGGTTTTGGATACCAGTTGAATAAATGAAGTTTCTCACTTTTACAGAGCTAATTAAGTACTGAAGAAGAGAGAATACTTTCCCCCAATTTCTCCATTAAGAATAAAAAGACTACAGTTCTGTCTACATAGGACGTGTTGCTATCATCCTAGTGTTGCAACAATTTAAACAGGTGCTAAGGATGGTGGAGACTGACAGCAGGTTTTATTGTGTACAGTGAACATCTTCAATTTTTATTTTCACAGAAAAGGCATAGATTTTCTGTGTATCTTATCACAAGTACTATGAGATTCATATGGACAGTTAGAAAACTTAAAGTTCATACTGCCAATCATACAGAAAAAAAAAAAACAACCCAGAAATAAGAAATATAAACAAAGTAAAACAATATGAAAGCCCACCCTCCCCATACACATGCACTTTGTGAACTGAATTTCAATTTGAGATATTATTGTCCCAGTATGCTTGGAAGAACTCTGGGAACCTGGGAAGCCCCATTCTGCTCCAAGCCGTGACTTCCTGCCCCCTCCCCTGGCCAGCTCCCTCCTATAAACTGGGAATGGTGTATTACGGTATGGAATACCTGTGTTCCAGGCCAGATCTTTGGGAAAACTAACCCTGTCCCCGCTGGAAACACAACAGGAAGACAGAACCCAACAAGAAAAAATGCCAAGTTATACAGCAAAAGTGGAGGATGGCTCAACACGTTTGAGGTGACCTATTTATAGAAATCATTCTGAGGCTATAGACATTCAAATAGAAACTTATTTTTCTGCTTTGTTCATGGCAATGACCTAAAGAGGCTAAAGGTCCTGGAGACGATGGGAAGCAAATACACTACCATAAAGAATTTCTTCCATGCACTCTATGGATTTTTATACTAACCTGCTGCAGGAAAGGCCCTCGAATGATTACACAAGCAGTCAAAAGATAAAAACTGAAAAGTAGGTATAAAATCATCAAGGCAGGAGCTCACAATATCCTCTACAAAAACCTGTCTTAAGGTCTGTAATTAGTCTTCCGTGTCCATTAATGCCAGAGAGGAAGCAATGAGTTGAATTGCTGCAAGACGGATTTTATCCAAGAGTAGAGGAAATGTCCTAACTGTAATGGATGTTAAGTCTTAGAATAGATTGCCTAATGCTTTGTTTTGTGTTTCTATGCTTTCAGGTCAGAAAAAGTTCATATTAGACAGGTTACTTGCATTTTATTCAAACTTCATATATGGAAACTTTCAAACTTTCTTCTTGTACAGCCAAGGACCTTTATGAGATTTCTCACTGATAAGCACCCATTGGTGTTCATAGATGGTTTTTAGGTGACTACTGCCAAAGAAATAGTTCATGTACTAAAGCAGTTTCCCATATTATTAGCATAAGTATTAGTATTACTGCTTGTAATACTGCTGCTACTGCTGATACTACTTCTACTATTTTTAGGCTGTCTTTGTGTGACCAGTACTAGAAACAGCCTTCTAATATTCAGTTTTTGTTAGCAGGTCTCTAATTCAAAATGGAAGCAGGAAAACAAAAGGTATACAAAGACCTATGGGTCAAACACTTTGCAAATTGATGCAGAATCATAATCAGAATACAAAGTACATAACATGATCCTCAAAACATCATCCTGGTGACCTTGATGCATTCTTTCTGTTTCTGTCACAACACAATGAAATAGTGGCAACCATAACAGTAATGTGGCAATGTTTTGCTTCACATATGTAACTCTAACTACAAAACCTCATTGTTAAATTTACTCAGTGAGGTATCATAAGATTTAGGGAATGAACCCTATTTTCAAAGCAGATTACAGTCTCAGTACTACAAATTTGTAGATTTGGGTTACGGGATATTTACCTAGAGAAATGTTAATGCAATAAGTAATCTTTAATAAAAGTGAAATCAACCAGAAGTGAACATTCATCCATATTGCTTTGAAAACATGAATATTGGACTGCAAGTATAGATGTTCTCTTTTTTTTTTAGCAGGGCATTATTAACCATATTAAACACAAAAATTTCATTTCATTCTACAAATTATAGCATATGAAAGCACTGGGAAGCTCAGCAAACAGAGCCTTTGAAGTCATAAACAGAGGAAAGTCATAAAACTTCCATGGGAAAATGACAAACTATTTACTGTAGGGTATTGCTCAAACTTGCATTATTTTTACAGGCCAGAAGGCAACAGTAATTTTTTAAAGCTCTTGTTGCAGTAGCAGGACATGCTCTTGCTTTCATAGCCTCCTTTCTCAGGTGGTTGCCACATGTTTGGCTTCTGTGCAAAGGTACATTATTTCATGACTTACCTCTCTGGCACAGGGTTCGGTTGTGAATGTGGAGATTTCTTTTAGAATTAGAATGTTTAGCCATTCTGCAGAATAAATATAAACCAGCACAGCAGAGGCTAAACTGTGGATTACAGAAGAGGGAGGAAACAATTGAAGAATCAGTCCAGATATAGATTCTGGCCACTGCTCAGAGGCCTTATATGAGTCTGGAAGCATAGAGGCAGCTATCAACATGCATTGAGGGACTGTCCCAAAATTACTTTTCTGGGAGGGAATTTTTAGTTGTAAAGGTGTCTGTTAAAAAACCCAGAAACTCACGCGAGTGATTTACAAGACCCAGTGCTGACTAACCCCAAACCTTCAGAACCAGCTTTAGGACTGCAAAAGTCCATGAGTTGTCCTTTCCACAACTAGTAAGTATTAGAGCCAAAATAGCAACCCACCCTCCACACACCAGATATCTTTTCTAAGTTAACCTCATGGAAATCTTCCCTGAGGTCTAAAAATTTCAGTCAGCTTGTTTATTCATTTTGCTCTTTTGGGACCTTTCTGGCACCACAAGCAAGCAAGGCCAGAAAAACACTGAGAGAGGCTGTTTTTATGGTATTTACCATCTGACCAGAAAGAATTATAGAAATCTCCCAGAGATGTTTACAATAGAGAGGTTTGCATAGCAAGAGAACTTAGGAATGCTTTCCTTAACACAGTTCATTTGCCAACCTTTTTAAGTTTCACCCTCACTAGAACTGAAATTACCCTAGTTCATACTGAGGACAAAAATAAAGGCACAAGTGTAAAAAATAAATGCCTAGTGCTGTATGAAAATACGACAAGGTTAAAGAGTTCTTTTCAGTGCATGAGCAGGTAGTGGCTGGGGTAATATTTTCTTCAGTAACATATGCACAGTTGCCTCTTTTTTCTAGCCTTGTTTTTCTAACAGGTTTCTTGTTTCACCCACCAATAAGTAACTCAACAACAATATATTAAAACTGTGTAAACTGTTGCTATTTTTTTCTGCATTTCCTACCATGCTGCTGGTTAAATTAAATTCATATTTATTGTCTCATTAAGAGGGAAGGAATCAGAGGGTTGAGGGAAGACTGGCAATATGCACCACATTCTCTGCTGGGTTTGACTCTTGCTGCTACACCACCAGCTTCCTCTGGTGGCTTCACCACTGAGGACTGTGAGCCACACACACACGCAGAGGTCAGTTGGGCTAAACTCCATGGGACAGATTTTATCTCGTGTGGCAGTGCAGACTCCAAAGCAGCTGCTAGTTCATGTCAGGAGCACATCTGGCTCTATATATCCTGAATTTTCCTTGAGTAGCATAGCTGGCTAGCTGTATATACAAGACTGAGCATGGGGTCATCTGCTCATGAGGTATTAGTGATATCCTTCATAGCCTTAATGTGAGTTTCAGAAATATTTTCCCTATTTTCTATTCCCAGAGACAGGACTTTAGTCTGTCTGGGGATGCAGTTTGTCATCCAGGGCAAAATCCTGCGTCCACTGCTAGCAATTAGCATTTTGCTATTCATTTCAATAAAAGCAGAATTTTTTCCTAGATGTACAGTGTAGGGAGCTGAGAGACTGAGAAAATTAATCTGATGGCCATTGCAACCTTAATATTTCCGGTAGGAAATTTAATTTATAATAATCTAAAACCTCTTCTGACGCTGTCAATATTGTCATCTGTAAGAGTCAGGGACATACCATCTTCTTGGAGATTATTTTCTGCCTTTCTGATTAACATTTTTCTTCCATTGAATACTCCCAGGAACAAACAGTCCTTTTTTATAGAATTAGTCGTAATACATAAACACAGTACAAGTCTCTTTTCGTAAAGTCAAATTTTTAACTCCCTATGTAGATTTACATCTTCATCCTTCAAATATGCTTAAACAAGTAATTTCTTGTACTCATTTAGATGCATAGTTTTATTGATTTGCAAAAAGTACTCATGTGAGGATATATTCTTGAGTAATTAAGTATTTATGAAAGGAGGGCCAGAGACCCTGTTATAAAAAGTCTGAAAATAAAACCTTAGCTTCAAAACTGGTTATCAGCACTTCTTTCTTCAAGAATGTAGGAAGCAAACAGATAAACTTATTATTTATCACCTTGTTCAATAAAACAGGATTCTGCATTATGCTGTTATCACTTCAGCTCACCAAAGAATTTAAAATTAGTTGAATTCATGCTGAAATACTTCATTGAGTCAAGGCCTGGATGGATAATCCATAATTCACAGATATAGTGAAAAGTTAGGTATTTGAGGTCAGAGTGATCTCTGGACTTTGGAATTTCATGCAAAAAGTTTACTTACAAGACACAATAGAATGTGTTAAGTATTCAAAAGAGTACTTCTTTATACAGTCTATAATAAATTCACTTCTCTATGTACTGTATGCACTAGAGATTCATATTCTCCTCATAAACCCTGTAATAAATTTTTTACTTCTTATTTCAAATGCTGTGATACTTTTTGTAATAATAAATGTTGTCCCAAAGGGACTGTGAATATACTGATCACAAAAAGCATCTCATGGGATCTTCCATAACAATGAAATAAAGACCTTCTGGCTTCTCACAAGGAAGTGAAGAGAATCTCTCTTTAATATCTGCGTCTACTGTCTATTTTTCACTCAGCATAGAGACTTATTTAACCTCATGAAAGAGGTTTTTTTCTATTATATACAAAAAAATCCAACTTGCTATGTGTACAGGTTTAGTGGCAGATAATATATTCATGAACTAGGTAATTTAAGAGGGTATTATTTTGAAACACAGTGCAATGCTGCTTCTAAATATTCTTCCTTCAACTCCTCCCTCAAATGAGGAATCTTGAATAACCTAAATATTGTTCCAGATAAAATTTTAAGTTAGCATGTCACTCCTATGCCACTTCTGATCTTTTTGACTGCATTTAGCTTTTATATTTCAGCCCCATATTGCCCAACCAGATTTAGCTGCACTGATAAATTTGTCTAGGAAACAGAGATCTGCAAGTTGGCTTTCACTTCAAGCTCTGCTGATGGATCTCCTTCTTTCTCCTGTGGGTATAAGTTACTCATATTGTCCCTACTATTAAGAGTATCTGTCTGCCTTATAGTCTTCAGCTTACTTATCCTCATGGACCTGCAGAGCGATTTTCTTGTACAAAGAAATGCAGCACAAAGAAATCAAATGATTAATCCAAGGCCACAATAGTGACCTTCCACTACAGTGGAGGGAAATGATATCTAACTCTGCCCTTCTGTGTTACTGAAGATACCACTATCATTATACTATTTTGACATTCTCCCTTTGCTTTTTGTATCCAATTCTTAATTTAAGTCCTGAAACTTTTCAGTCTATACTTTTCCTTTCTTCATCTCAACTACGTACTCCATCTGGCACCCTGCCCTGCCCCTGAAACCAGAACTCTTCTTGACTCAGTGTGCACTTGGCTTAAACCTTTCCTGTAACTAAAAGCACCTGCTATTCCTTTCCCTTGTTCTGGGTAGTGTTTTCTAAGGTCTAAATACAGTTCTGCTTTCTCCCAAAGTGTTCCTTTGTTTTCCAAAGATAACATTTCACTTCAAGACAGGTTGTAAGAGGACCCTGTTTAATAAAAATCAGTAGTAAGGAGGCTGTTTTAGAAGAACATTTAGGTTATTCTTCCCACATCAGGAGAAGAAAAGAAATAAAAGACCCCTTTCTTTCTAAAAATCTTCAACCCCAGCCCACGTAACAATCAGCAGTGATCTGGACAGCCATAGGCTCAAGGGGATTTCATAAGTTTCTTGTAATTTTGCTGATCGATGTTGCAGTGGTTTCATGACCACATGCATTGGTGCAATGCAGGGGAAGGTGTGCTGCTTTCAGGATGGCTAGGTGAGACGACAACCCAGAGGAGGGAACAGCACGAACAGCAACAGTAAGAACAAATTTGTGAAGGCTGCTGATAAGAGGCAAGTTTCAACCCACACGTTAGACAGTGGGGTTTAGTGAGTAGATGAATAGTTAAACCCACAGCATTGAGGGGGAAGTAACTTCTGGCTTAACCCAGATCTGCTGCAGCCAGAACCATTTCTGTGGTCATGCTCTAATTGGATGCACAGGGAATAACACCTGTGAGTCTCAAAACAGTGAAATATAAAAATGCTCCCAGCATTTTGGAATTTCAGGCTTAGCTGTGTTCTTATCAATGTGCAAACTACATTTATCTAAAAGCTGATATTGCAGGATCATAGTCTCCTTTCCTGTGATACCCCTGCAATTATAAACTGACGTCGTGTATGCTCTCTGCTAGAATAGAGTTACCTATGCTTAGATAAGCCACTTTTATGTAGTGCAGGATGGAGAAAAAATGCCTATGGCAAGTCATGAAGGAACTCTCACAGTCAGAATTTATCTTTACTTGGGTAAAATTGCAATTACTGTTGACTGGAATTTAAATAGAGAAGAACACTGAATCAAGCCAAAGCTTAAGAAACATTTCAGAAATATGGTCCCATGCACTCAAGTCTACTAGAAAAAATACAATTTGCGTTCTTAATCAGGTGTAGTCATTCAAATTATATTATAAATATATTAATGATAATATATTTTGGCAAGGTTTTCCAGAAAGGACCGCAGGGACCTAAAGATATTCTGCACCTCTAGGTCATTATTTAACATGAAAAACATTATTTAGTTAAACAGCATTATAGGATTAGATGCTAATGTATAGAATTGCCAGAAACATTGTTTATCTAAATTGGTTTGTATATTCTTTAATAACAATCATGGGATATTACTGAAGCAAACTCACATCATAGTTATATGGTTCTAAACTTCAAAAATATCCTAGAGTGATCTTCAGCTAATTAGTCCTCTGAGTTTATTGACTAAATTTATTTATATTGCACAGGTCCATTGAGATTCAACCATCTCATCTATGCAGCTGGAAAAGAGTTGAAGGAAGAACCAAAAAAAAAGATTTTAAACATCTGAAAGTGTGGTGTATGAAAAAATCATAAGCTTTTGAGCAGAAATAGTGGATCATTACTAAAACCTAGGCTACGTGTATTTATTTTGCTAAATAGTAGACATTATTCTTATCAGTCAGAAATATTGGAGGACAGTTACAAGCACTTAATGAAATTATTTTTTTCTTAGACTTTCATATTTAGCAGCAGTGTCGGGCCTGCCCTACTTTGCAAAGTTGAACACTGAAATCACTTTTGCACAACTAGGTGAAGTAATTTATTTGGGTAGATGATTTCTTTCCTCACACTCATCACATGATTTAGAAAACACTAGTAAGATCAGTCGTCAGAGTCTGATGGACATGGAAGAATCACTTGTTTTCTTTATTCTTTGCACATCCGTTCTGAATGATTTAAGTACTAGTAAAAACAGAGATTGTCTGAAGGACTGAAGAAAAGCAAGACAGGACAACTCAGGGTTTAGAAAGAAGAAAATAGCAGGGCTACTTCAGAGTTTCTAAGAATTCTTGAATAAAAAACCTAACAGTGGAACAGGATACTAGCAAATTGGTGCTTGCTCTTACATATGGATTTTTTCCCCTTAAAGCCTATTTATGTACCTCCTCTTAATTTCTTCCCTTCCATTACGCTCTTAGTCCTCTTCTTCCAATAATAATTATTTCTGTCTGTTGCTATTCTTCTTGAGATTCCTAATTCCTCCTCCTGCTTTCAAATCCTGTTCTCTGAGTTTTCTAAAATTCTCCTTTTTTTTTATTTCTAAAATTAGAAAAATTGTGTCAATTGCATCTTCTCCTCTGTTTTCATGAGGAGCAGCTATGACCAGAGGAAGAGCTCTTAGGAGAAATTATGAAAACTTGGTAAGAGGGTAAATAGTTTTCTCAATGAAGTCCAGTCATTGTCAGAGTGAAAATAACTGTCAGATGCAAAAACTGGAGAGACCATACACCCTTTTACATTTGGTAAGTCTGAGCTAAATCTAAACTGTTCAATATTTTGAATCCTAAGAGGACATACATCTATCTCCTTGTTGATTTCTCCACCTTAAATAAGTGTATGTGTATTTATTTCAACACAAGCCAGACTTTTCCATTAACAAAAGTATGTTTCTTCCTAATCTTTCTTTCTCTAATATTGTAGTTAGTAAAACATGAACTAGAATTAATATTCTAAAGAAAACTGTCAAAATATTGAATAACCTTATTTTTCGTAGTTGTATTGTTAGAAGGTTTGCATATAGTTGATATTAGACAAATATTTTATTTTATCACTTCTGAAAGGTTTCCATAAACTTTTTATCTCAAACTGAGCTTCCAGACATAACCATATCAGGCAAAAAAAAAAAAAAAAAAAAAAAATTAACCTAAGATATAAAAATGAAATGCATTGACTTGGGTATTTGGGTAATGTTGCTATTATTCACAAAGCATAACTAAATATGTGATTATACTTTATGTTCAAATTACTTGAAATTACAGACAGTTTCTAATTTTTTTTGTATAGGTGACATGTCTGGGTAGCTTCTTACAGATCCCTTTATTGTATTAGAAATTTTCTAATCAGTTTTTAATATATTCATGTACCCATACATATGTACATCAGTCTGATTCTCCAGTCCAGTGAAACAATGAAATCAAGTTTTCATCCTGTCATCCTTACTGGTTCTGCTGAACTAATATTTGCCTACATGTGTTACAATAGGACTGTGTGGTGGATGGGTATGTACATATCCACTAAACATACATGGTAGTTTATATTATGCAAGTACTAAAGAAACAACCAAATCTTATAAAGGTGAACAAGGTGGCTACCAAGTAGGAAGTAAAGCAAACTGGAAGGAAAAAACATTAGTTATAACAGAGGAAAGCAAATTGCCGGTGAGCTTATACATCTTTTCTCATGGTCTCCAGTTAGTAAGTTGGCAATATAACAGATCCCAAGTTTAAATGGAATATGTGTTAATGTTTTTTTTTTAATTTTCCACAGTCAATTTATATGTACAGGATTAAACAGATCAGACTCGATAGAGTTAGTTAGTCCATGGACTGATTAAGGATCTTCAGCTGCCTCAGGCATGAGGCACAGAGGAATCCTACTAATGTATTTACGTATATTTTATATCCACTAACTGATTAGATGAAAAATTTTAAGAGCCCAAGGTACCTGTCTCCAAGCGTAACCATCAAGAGTATTTGCATACAAAGTGTCATTTCAAAAGACAGACAATATGATTTGTGCTTGCAGCATCGTTAGGTTGGAGGAAACCAGGATAAAATAGAGAGGAGCCAGGACTGAGGGATCCTACAACAAGAGAACTCCCTGAAAATGTTGTCACTAGTTCTCAAATCCAGCTGTCCTAAACACAAAGCATGAAATCCAGAGCTGAGAATAATACTGGAGGGAGGTAATGCTGAATTTGAGTATTGTGTCCATAAGCCTCTCAGGATCAGTCCTGGGATCCATCATCAGACTCCTATTTCACAACAGCCTAAACTATATAGGTGTACTCCTGATTATGCCTGTAGACTCCCATCCCTTCCCTTGAACAGGAGCTCACTGCGCCCTGATGGAGCAGGTTCAACATGCCCAGAGCAAGCTTTTCCAGCATACCTTCTGGATGGAAAAATCTATCTTATTTTTTCCCCCCCATCTGTGCTCAATAGTTTCCAGATTCACCTGTTAAGTCCTGCTGCATAAACCTCTGTCATTTTTATAGTCCACTCATTCTGGTGGAGACCTTCATAAGGATTTCAATGTCACTCATTTTTTCTGATAATTTTTCAACAAATGTGAAAAGATAACAGCACATTCCATAAGTCCAATACAGATGCAAGGTTAAGAAGAGCCATCCTTGCCCCACCTATGAAGTTGATTGCAGCAATCCATAATACCTTTATTGTACCTCTTAATTTACTGGCAGAGCAACACAAATGTGAATTGAACAGGAAATCAGATCATCAGGTTCCTGAGCAAAGATGAAGTTTACAAATCATTTGGGATTTCAGCAACCAACCTGAGTGCCATACAGCTTGCTGGCAGACAAGAGGACATTGGTAAGCTGACACTGGTCAGTGAACACTGAAGAAAATCCTCAAATCAGATCTATAATACCACCTCGATGATATTTGCGAACTTTTTCTTTTGAGAGATGTTTATGCTTTTTATTTTTTATTTTTTATTTTTTGCAAAGATTTGCAAAGAAAGCAATGTGTCCAGAATGTTTCATGACTGTGAATCTGCAGGAAGTTTCCAGCTAATACTCTTCAAATTTGTCTGTTTAGAGATATTCATCTCTACTTAGGAAGCAGAAGTTATAAGATGAAAAAAAAGAAATAGCACTCAGTTTTAGCAGATTATAAAAGATGGTCAAATATACAATTTAGAAAAGCATTTTGTGAACAACAAAAAAAATTAAATGTCTGCTGAGCTGGTAAAGAACTGGGGGAGAGGGTGGTGGAGGTAGGGTGGTGGAAATCCAGACTCTAAATATCAATGAAACAGGTTACTGAGGTAGGGAAGGATCTTCATTCAATCTAACTGTCATATCTGACAAGCCAGATTCTTGCTTTTTGAACAAATTTTTTAGAGTTCAACTCAACAGATACTTTGTGGAGAAGTAAAGTGGTCTTTTGTAGTTGAAGGTGTCCAGCACCTATAGGCCATAAGCAAATTGGGTCATATTTTTTAGTGGCATGACTAAGGAAATGAACAGTTTAAACACCAAGGTCCTCAAAATGTTTCTCAAGCTGGTGTCTACATTTCAAGTGCCTAAATTAATTGCCTCTGTTAATAAATTCCAAATAGCACACCAGTGAACTTGCAGCTTTCCATCAGCTAATTTTTCTTAGTTGCCTATTTCTCCTCCTACACTGTGTATGGAGCGAGAATCCCACTTCCAGCTGTTCCTGCTGGGGAGAAAGACAACTGAAGGCAAGGAATTGATAACTCAAATCCCAGTCTTGCTTTATTGTCTGCATAAGGATTTAAGGGTAGTGCTTTTCTGTTCCCATGTCTGAAGATTTGGCTAAAGGATTTTTTAGTTTGTTTAATAATGATCAGGGTATTTATTTTAATAATATGTGAGCTTACAGCTTTTATGAATAATTCTCACCACTGCAAACTTCAGGTCAACATTGATTTGACTGTCTATATTTCCAGAAGTTGTTTAAATCTCCAAATAATATAAAGGCATAATTATGGATTTACTTTTCTACCCCTTTGAAACCTTCATTTTTATGTTTGTTTTTGACACAAATGATTCATTACTAAGCAGCAAATCTCAGCTTGATAATAGTGCATAAAGTAAACTCACATGAATTGACCTACAGGGCATTAATTGGGGGCAGATTATTTTAGTAAACATAAAAATTCCTTTAGCTTAGTTTGGCCTAAGTGAAACAGTTCAAGGTATACCCACCTAAACAGGGCCATAATAGAGATGCATTCAGGATTACAGAGTTCTTCTTTCCATTTCTTCTGCCTCTCTCCCTTAGCTGATAGCACTTCCAGGATATGCTAATGTTGTCATCATTACACAGCCCCTGACTTTGCCTTCAGGGAAGAAAAAACACAAGCTGGAGTGAAAGATTTCTCTCTGAAAGCCCATTTGAGAGGTCACCTGAGAGTAACAGACAGAACTCCACTGTGTTTTCTGGCTTGGAGTATTTGCAAACTTATGAAAGAACCATGGAGGTGTACAGCAGGCCATAGCTGAGCCATAGCATTTCCATGAGAAAACATAAGGGGGTCTAGGGAGTTAAAATTCAAGGATTGAATAGAAGTCAGTCAAAGCTGTGAGAGAGGGGCCAGGAAAGCAAAAGGCAGCTGTAGCTGGGCTGGCTTCCAAGGGCAAAGCAGTCGTGATTGATGATTAACAAGAAGAACATACCGTATCCTTGCATTTGTTTTGAGGATTTTGTTATAGGATATTAATTAACTCATTATTGTGTATGGAGTCTACACATTTAAAAAAGCCTAGAAAACATTAGGTTATTATTCATTACATACTGGGCAGCTTCCCAGATTGCTATTGGGTGATGACTCTTCCCAAACACCAGATGTACTCCTAAAAGGCAAGATGTCAGTAACATTGACAAAATGCTCTGCGCAGAAGTTGTCAGCATTTCAGTGTTGGGCAGCAGCGATCCCTCCTGCAGTCTAACGTATTGGTGCCTGGGAGCCAGCTACCTGCCCTCTCATTAGCACAAGGGCACTCACAGCACTGTCAACAGGAATGAACATGACAGGGGACAGCCTGGGGGACACATGCCATTGACAAGGTGCCCTTCCCTACCAAACAGTTTGCAGCCACTGGCTGATCCAATGAGTGTGGTAGGGGCAACCTCTGACTTCAGACTGGTTAGAGCTATTCTTCTTGTTCCTGTCTTGGAACATCACAGGTGAGATGTCTCAAGACATTGCCTTGCATATGCTGTATATTCTTCTTACAAATGCAGCTCTGGCCCTAAAAAAATTACTTGAACTATCTCTCAGTGGTGATTAATAAGAATCATAGAATCACAGAATCATAGAATGGTTTAGGTTGGAAAGGACCTTAAAGATCATTGAGTTCCAACCCCCCTGCCATGGACAGGGACACCTCCGACTAGACCAGGTTGCCCAAGGCCATGTCCAGCCTGGCCTTGAACACCTCCAGGGATGGGGCCTCAACAGCCTCTCTGGGCAACCTGTTCCAAAGAAGGCTCCTTCACAGTAACTCAATGTGTTCAATTCATTTCGTAAGCACATCATCACTTTATAGCTTCATTTGACATGAACAAAAGTGTACTTGTGACAAGGATTGTACTGCAAGGAAAAACCACCTTTCTTATGTAGGGCATTTTGTTGTTATACACCGGAAAAGAGGAGAAAATGGCCAATAACTAAAGGACTGCTTTTTGCAGTGCCACAGGACAGCCTGAAGTTTTTCGGGGTGTCCAGGGAAATCCCCTGTGTGCTATTATACGTGCACAAGGTACTTCCTGTTCAGAGCTGAACCATAGGTGAAGGTACTGTGGGTTCACCCGTTGCTGGCATGGCTATGAAGGACACCAAAAGGGAATAATATGGATTAATGCTGTAAATGGTAATTATTGTTCTGCTATCTGGTGTGACAGACTTTCTATTAAGTAACACTGTACTTCGCCAAGTGAACTGAATACGACTGGCCCGACGACGAGCCTTTGTTTGCTAAACTGAAAGAATTGTGATTTCTGAAATCAATATTTTGCGATAAAAAGCTCTAATCTTACCAATGGGTCCTCCGATCTCGCAATGTATTTAGTGAGATGCTGTGCACAGACTGTTTCAAGCAGGATATCAGATCAATTCAGAAGTGAAGTTTGAGAGCCTATTTCTTGAGAAGGCTGAGTTCAAGCCACTGCTATATGACCTTAGATAAGTCACCAGTCCTCGGAGTCCTGTTTCCTCATCTCATAAAATAGGAATAAGTGGTTTTTTTTCTGTCTGACAGGGTAATTGGGCAGCTAAATACATAAGAAATGGTTGAGAGTGCTATAATAATAGGGGCCACGTAAGTACATAATGCTTCAGTAGGGAAATAGAAATGTTAGCACTAAGAAGTACTTTGCCAAATTAATGATTGTTTGGAGTTAATGTACCTACTTCACGTCTTTTTTCAGAGGAGAAAGAACTGTGTAATGTTATAGTGATGAAGTTCTGTTTTAAATTCCGTGTGCCCAAGGCTTAAACTGTGAAATTACTGTAGCCACATCTGTAGTGCATTTAACCTAAAAAAAGTCACTGAATATCTGCTGTTCTAAAATAATGTTTTAAGAATTTACATGGATGTAAAAGGATTTACACAATGCCATTGATGTCCAAATTTTAATACCTACTTTTCATTTCACAAACATTCATATACTGTTACTTTTGGTTTATTTGAACTAGATTAGACAGGACTGAAAAATGCTTAAATGTGTGTACATTAGCCTCAGTTTGTGTTGCTGTGCTTCGTTATTTGCTTCACCTTTTTTCACCTCTTCACAACTCTTTGAATTTTAAATATTTTGCTGAAAACAAGGCTTTGCCAATTTTTATCAGGTGAAGATCTGACCATTTTCTCTTTAGCTTAGCTCTCTAAATCTCCTTAAATTCATTTAGGCTCTCTGTTGAGGGCAATGTGTTGCGTCCAGAAGCATGTCCTGTTCTGGTTCCTGTTACACAAGCCTCTCAAGTAAGAGAAGCCATTTAAAAGCAGCAGCTGTATAGGACATTAAAAGAACTCCATGAATCTAAATGAACAAAACAAGATCATTCATGTTCCCTGATTTTCTTTAGGGACAGCAAGCTATCAGCTGTTCTCCATTCCTGTATACATGCTGTGTCCCAAAGAAGCATTTTACTCTGGTACTAGGGGTATGTTTATAAGAATGAAAATTTTGTACTGATGGATAACATTTCAGCACTTGAGTGGTCTAATAATGTATATCAAGCAAGCAATGAGTTAACAGGAACTTCTCCTCGAGAACTTTTTTCTTAATGTGTGATATAATCCATCCATTGCATAGAAAGTTGCATTACCTAAATATTGTAAGGTCAGGATTTCTTATTGTCATAGAATCATAGAATCATAGAATGGTTTAGGTTGGAAGGGACCTTTAAAGATCATCTAGTTCCAACCCACCTGCCATAGGCAGGGACACCTCCCACTAGACCAGGTTGCTGAAAGCCCCCTTCAGCCTGGCCTTGAACACCTCCAGGGATGGAGCATCCACAACTAATCTAAATCTGCCCTCTTCCAGTTTAAAGCCATTACCTTTCATCCTATCACTATACTGGTGATAAAGGGTCCCTCTCCAGCTTTCCTGTAGGCCACCTTTAAGTACTGAAAGGCTGCAAAAAGGTCTCCCCGGAGTCCTCTTTTCTCCAGGATGAACAACCCCAAGTCTCTCAGCCTTTCCTCACTGGAGAGGTGCTCCAGCCCTCTGATCATCTTCATGGCCCTTCCTCTGGATTGCTCGAAGAGGTCAATGTCTTTGTGCTGAGGCTCCAGACCTGGATGCAGAACTCCATGTTGGGTCTCTGGGGTCTCATGAGAATAGAGTAGCGGGGCAGAATTATCTCCCTTTACATGCTGGCCATGTGTCTTTTGATGCAGCCCAGGATATGGTTTGCCTTCGAGACTGCAAGCATGCATTACCAAGTCACGCTGATCTTCTCATCGACCGACACACCCAAGTCCTTCTCCTTAGACCTGCTCTCAATCCATTCTCAGCACAGCCTGTATTTGTGCTTGGGATTGCCCTGACCAACATTCAGGACCTTGCACTTAGCCTTGTTGAACTTCATGAGGTTTGCGCAGGCCCACCTCTCAAGCCTTTCCAGGTCCCTCTGGATGACATCCCTTCCCTCCACTGTGCCGACTGCCCCACACTGCTTGGTGTCATCAGCAAACTTGCTGAGGATGCACTCAATCCCACTGTCCATGTCACCAACGAAGATGTTAAACAGCACCAGTCCCTCAGCACCCCTGAGGAACACCACTTGTCACAGCTCTCCACATGGACATCAAGCTGTTGACCACAATTATTCAAGCGGTTGACCACAACTATTCAAGCGTGGCCATCCAGCTAATTCATTATCCACCAAGTGGTCCATCTATCAAATCTATGTCTCTCCAATTTAGAGACAAGGGTGTCACGTGGGACAGTGCCAAATGCTTTGCACAAGCCCAGGTAGATGATGTCAGTTGCTCTTCCCTTATCCACCAACACTGTAGCCCCATTGTAGAAGGCCAGCAAATTTGTCAGATGTGATTTGCCTTTAGTGAATACATGTTGGCTGTCACCTATCACATCCTTGTTTTCCATGTGCGTTAGTATAGTTTCAAAGAGGATCTGCTCCATGATCTTGCCAGGCACAGAGGTGAGATTGACTGGCCTGCAGTAATGAAGAGACACAATTAGGAAAAGCAGGATAATGATATATTTTTTGTTCTAACAGAGGTTACATTTTTGATGGCAGGTTTTTAAGTATATATCCTGTAATCCTTAGGGGCATTAAAACACAAGTTTTTATTGAGAAGGGGAATTCATTGAGAGTGCTATTTTCATCACACAAGGAATTTTGTTTTAAAAATTGGAAAAAATGCATTGAAAATGGCAAAGGGTTTTTCTATACTCCTTTAATAACCTACTTTTGTTGAAATGGTGAAGAAGAAAATTTCTAAACTAAAATTTTTTTTTTTGCTGTATTTTAAACTTTTTCGTATTGGAGAAAGTAAACAAATATGAACACAGGGAGGAGAGTGTTCCTCACTATCATAAATTTGTGGCTAACCAATATGGGGCATAGAAAATTGCATATGTGGACATAACCAGCAGCACAAAAGATTAAGAAAATAATGTTTATATACAAAAACCTTTTAACAAGAAAGTATGAAAGGTTATAGAACTCCTTCCAAAGGAGTGGGTGCTTTACTCTGAAATGTTGAAAGATGAGAAAAGAGACAAACAAACCTCAGATCGCAGTACCTCCCTCTGCTCTGTGACACGATGGACCGGATGGCCTAATATGCCTTTTGCATCTCTAAATTCATTTACTCTGACATGAAATGTCCCTCTGAGGTAGATGACTGTCTCCTCATAGCCATTTTACTTTCCAAAAAGTTTCTCTGGTACACCCTGGAAAGGTCTAAAAACCTCTAAAGCAGAGACATAAGGACTGCAAATTCAAAGAACTTTATTTTCTGGACAGCATCCAGATTTGATTCCTGGTAATTTTTCAGCGACTCTGGCTCTTGAGAATTGTTTTCACCAAATCAACTTGTGCTGCTAACAGCTCTCTGTTCTGCACCATAGTCAGCATGTTGTCCAAACAGACTATTATCCCAAGCCCTCACTCACAGAAGGCTGCTACCATGGAGCTGACAAGAGGCCAAATGGTAGGCTGGAGAACTGCCAAAGTTCTCCTTCCCAGCAAAGCCTGGAGGAACCTTTGACATTTTTTCACCAGCAGGATAGTAAGACATCCTTCAGGTATAATCTCGCCCTCCAGTTGTACCACGTTGAAGTGTCTCTTAAGAGATGGAGCCCTTCATCTTGCAATTCATGTATTGGTATAGTACTCCAGCATTCAATCTTTTCAGATTTATCACAGATTAATACTCCTTCCTCTGTTCTTTTGGGCATCAGGAACAAATTACTCGCACATGTTGTTTGGGCCAAGAGAATTTTTACCATTACTTGCTTTCTCATAAGGGAAATCACCTTTTTCTTGTATCAGACATTTGTTTGAACTACGGGAAGGGATCTGGGAAGTGAGAAAGTATCTGCCAAATCTGTCAATGTTGAAATTGTAGACTTTAAATTTTACCAAGGTCTTTGCTTCTGTGTACTCTGTTGTTGAAACATCATTCATCTTTCTCCTTGGTCATTTGAGGGGCAGGCAGTCTAGGCTTCTTGTGAATTTCATACTTTAAAAGAGAGAAATTGCCTACACTAACCAGAAAGCTTAGTGCTGCATCAGCCAGGATGTGGAATTGTGAGCCTCTGATTTTGATGCAGAGCAGAATGCTTGTCCTAGTGGCAAGAAAGAGCAATCGACTTCTTTGGTGAAAGTCTTGGCATTATTCAGTTTGATGAAAAATCTTTCTGTAGGTTTTTCACTTTACTGAAGCTGAAGGGTCAAAAAGGAAAAGAGAGGTTTGGAAAACTGATTTTCTGTTCCCCCCCAAAAAATCAGGTTTAAAGAAACACATCAAAAAGGACAAAATGCTTATATACAATATTTTGCATGGGACTGTGTTCAAATAACCCAATTGTTTGGGGTCAGTTTGACTGTTTCATAAAAGCTTTGAGCCTATTTACTTTTTATGATGAAATAAAGTTGGTAGTTATATATATTTTTGGACAGGGAATTTGAAGTTAGTTCCAAAATCCATTCTGGGATTTGATTCATAAAATTAGGGTCCTTTTCCAATATGACATGATTTTCACAAAGAGTTTTTGATCAATTTTGCTATGAAGTGATTCGATAGACCCCATTTTAGACTGGTAGTTGCATCTGCAAACTGAGTGTAATTTTCCTTTTACATAGACTGCAAAGAATTTTCATAAATTTGGAACTTTATAACTTATTAAGCCTGGTGGCTTTAGGGGTGTCACCATTCTCATTCCAAGATTTTTTGCCCACTGTATATCAGGTGAGGCTCATGACTAGATGAAAATCCATTGCCCTCTCTTTTTGCCAGGAGGTCTGAACTGCGCTATTAATCCTACGTTACTGGACATTTGAGAAAGCCAACATTTGTAGCTGAGCCATGCTGATGTTAGTTGGTCTCTGTTGGTTCCCTTACTTCCTACACTTCAGATGCAGAAATACTTTCATATGTGATATCTGCCCAGCTTTTAATTCCATGTAGCAGATGATATAGGAAAGCAATTCCCCTCTCTTGTTCACTGAAAAAACAGTGTAGGACTACCATTTTCAGCAGCAAACTTTTGAGCTTTTTTTTTTTATCTTTTGCACAAAGTTATTCAGTTATAGTTTGCATGAAGAGCAGCAGTAAATAAAGAACATATTTGATCATCTAATTGGAGTGCGCAGTAAGGTTAAGCACATTCCCATGCTAAGTATTTTTACTTGCAGCTTATCAGTGTCTGAAATTGCACATCCAAATTTTTGTAAATCAGGACTGAAGACATCCTGACTTGCACATGAGTCTGATTAGAGGTACAGTATAGTAAATTAAGATTATTTTTACTTCTGCTTTCAAGTCCTGTTGTTGTTTTCGGTCATCCCAGTGCACTTTATGACCCCTCTGTTATCTTTAACATCCTGCGAGAAATAAACATGATCTTTGCTTGATTTGTAGAATGTTTTGTATTTTGTATCTGTGCTGTACATCTGGGTTCTCAAGTTTTTGGTGTTGGTTGGTTGTTTTTTTTTTTCAGATCTGGAAATAAGATGATGGTTTTGGAATTGCTCCATGACTCCCTTCTCTGATCCACTGTTTGAACTATCATTTTTATTGGACAGTTTCTATTCAATAAATCTACTGCGTCAGCTATCCCCAACTCTGATTTTTTTTGGACTTGACCTTCATTCTTCTATATTTCACAACAAAGAACACTGAATAATATGAGAAGTTTACCTAGCAGAATTGATTATCTCAGAGGTCTGCTTTCTTAAACACAGCTGCAGTTCCCCATCCTGTCTGAAACATAGTTTGACAATGGCAAAGCAGACCATGAACTTATAGTACCTGGTTACCACATGTGCAGAGATTCTGATCTTCACAGTGGAAGTTCTGTTGTTAACATGGGGGAAATTTTCCTGTCCTCTATATGATTTTACATTCTATTGATATGACCAACCTTGTCTAGTTTGCAAATGAAGTATATCTTCATAAAGTTAAAATAACACGTGGCTTCCATTTTTTTTTTAAGTTTTCTTTTTATTGCCTGTATATTTCATGGCCCTTCCAAAGGTTACATCTACTACACGTAAACTGTTGTTCTTTCCACAACAGTCTTAGGAAACAATCTAATTTGCAGTAATCAGAAGTAGTTTTGTTTCCCTGCATATGGTCAGTCTCCTTTACCCACGGGCTGCTTATCTCTTCAGTAACTAAACTAAGTGTACTGTGCAGACTTATGTGGACAGCCTCTACCTGTACCAGATGGATCCCATGAGAGCTCGTTATCTCCAATAGAGAGACAGAAGACATGAGTAAGCTCCTCCCAGGGCCAGCTGAATTTTGGAAGCAGGTCAGTTGTTAGTGTAGCTCTTTACCCAATCTAGCTAAATGAATCTGCACTACATTCCCAGGGAAAAAAAAAAAAAAAAAAAAAAAAGAGACAAACAAGCAAACAAAAGTTCAGGCAAAACCAGTTTGTGAAAGTAATTGTTCTGAAAGATAAGAATCTTTGACCATTATAAGGAGATGTTTTTAGCATTGGCTTTTGAGCCATAAAGTAGGGACTCTTCTCAAGACACATAAAAAATGCTCCTGCTAAGTATTGCTGCTGCTGCCATCTCTCTTGATTGGATGTGGTGAAGTTTGTAGACTGGCCTCGTATTACAGCACTGGCTCTATGCAACCCCTTATTCTCTCCTTGCTGTGATCCAGTCACCCTGGCTCACATTCCCAGACCAAGCATGTGCCTGTTCCCCATGCTGGTCCTGCCCACGAACATTCTCCAGTTCCCATCCAATGTGCTCATGCTTGTCTTTGCTGAAATGGATCCTCAGGGACTACCCACACTTTTTAAGTCTTTAACTTGGCTAATGGCTTCTCTTCCTTCAGAGGACAATGGCAAACTCTTGCTTCCTCTACTATGACTATATTAGAAACATGGACTTTTGCTTAAAGCTACTATAGTGGATGCGTGAAGTTAGATGAAGTAAATTACAAGTGTCCAAACAATGTCTGGCTTTCAGCAAAAATTTATGAATATATGTTAAATTCTTACCTTTCAATTAATAAACAAATCTCACACTTTAATAAGGCTTTTATTTTATACGCCTAATGTGAAATTTGTCTCAAATAAGTTTTATACTTCACTACTTTTTGTGACTGATTCTCCAGAAGAATATTGCAGGTTACCTGTGACAGCTAAAATATAAAATAGAACTTCTGATCTTACTCTTATTTGTTATTTTGTGTCATCCCTACAATCAGAGTCCCATTTCTGAAAACATTGCAGCAAAGTCACTTGGCATAAAACTTATTCATTCATTTTAGTAAATAAGCAATATATAACTTAAAACCTGATTATATCTTAGAATTTTATACCTTAAAAGCTGAAGTCTAAAATACTTGCTCCCACTGGAGATTCATTACTGGCAAATCGGTACAGTTTATGACAGCCACATTTTCTGAATAGTGTTAAGAAACCACAAAGTGGGTCTGAATTTGTGATTCCAACTCTAGAATTCACTTAAGGTCCTTTAAAAATCTCTTGCCTGTAGTCTTTTAATCAGACTAATGTTATACTAATAATTTCCACAACCATGGTTAGTACAACAACAAAAATAGTCTGGCTTTTGCTAAAAGCGATGAGTTGGAGGGAACTAGAAAGATTCTGTGGATTTGAGTTATGGTCAGAGAAGAGACTTCTCCATCCTGTGGGAGCTATCACAGGATGCTGACAGTGGGGCTAAACAGGCAGGAGAATGGCTTATGGTCCTGTAGCACAGGTCACTTTAGGAACAGAAACTCTGGAAGGAAAACAGAAGTGAGGGGAAACGGGGAAATACAGAAAGTGTCAGGCAGAAATTAAGATGTAGGGAAGGAAGTTCTGTTATTTTTTTATGCACATTATAATGATGCATGGGTTCCAGACAGCACCAGGTATCTTGCAAATGAAAAGATGGATATAGCTGTTACCCTGAGGAGCTTAAACATATGGGGATAAAAAATGTGAGACTGAAGATAGTGGTTTGAAACACAATAGCCTAAACGCGTGGGAATGGTAAAAGATGTGTCACTGAGTTCAATAACAAAGGGGAGCTGAGGTGTATCATATATCAAATTCACATGTATCTGAAGTTCAAAGTATCACTATGCTCTGCAAAGGTCTTTCTCACCTCAGCCAAAAACTGCAGAAAGAGCAAAAAGACAGGTGGAGCACAGACTGTAGAGAAAGGAATATTACTAAAATCTCTCAGAAAAGAAGTAGAAAACAATCTCCACTGGCATTTCTCTTTTAATCTGCAATTATTTTTACTTTACAAACAGTTAAGCTGGTGATGTGAAACATGCCCTGCTTTATTGATGAAAAAGAAGACAACATCTGATTTACTTTTCATTCCCAAATTCATTTTCATTCCAAGTGAATGATCATTCTCCTTTCAAACCAAATCTAACTTAAAATGCTATCAGAAAACATTTTGTGGTAAATTAAACTAATATGCATGTTTGTTTTTCATTTATACTCTCACTGCAGCTACATTTTATGATCACAGTTCAAGGATAAGTATGCATTTTTATCAATTCCCTGATCAGTAAGTAGCTGCTGAAGACATTATTTGTGGGTGGTTCCTTTTTGCACAAAAGTAAGGGCAGTTTTCACAATAAAACTGTCACACCATTCTTTTTATGAATACCCCACAACTTTCTAGCATCAGCGCAGTGAGGATATAGAGCCACCTGACTGTGAGAAAGAAGGCTTGTACAGCCCAGGACTTTCAGATTTTATATGAAAGAGTGAAAGTTATTTCACAAAGTGGTTTCACAGTGTATCTGCAACTGTTTATATAATTTCTTCATCTTTTCAGATATAATTGAGGATGTTCTTTTTATTCATACACATACCTTGTCTTTTCCTGTGATCTGTTATATTGTTGTCCTCAATAACATCTTGTGGTACTACTCACAGAGGTAAATTATATATTATATAATGTTCTCTTTTCTCAGTTTTATGTCTGCTGTCTTCCAGTTCTATTGAATGTCCCCATTGCTTGTCTGCAGAAAAGTTCTAGAAAACATCTTATTGAATCCTTAATAATTCTCTGTATTTAATACCTCATTACACTGAGCACTACAAGGCTTAAATTACCGTCTACAGAATACTGTCATGAAATTCATGTATGTAATCTGCCAAATTATCTACTTCTTATATTCCAATAGGCATCTGGAAAAAATGTTAGTATTGTTCACATCTGTCAAATAATGCTTTTTTTTCTTAGTAACAACCAATACTTGCTTTTTCTCCATTTTCCAGCTGAAAGGATTAAGCACCTTGAAACTGAAGATCTTTGAAACCTATGTAAGTTACAGTTGAGTAAAGGGAAAGTACGAATGTATCAAGTTCATGCTACTTAAACCCTGTTTATTACATGTACTTAATTGCCCTGTAAATTAAGGAATCTGAGGACTTATTCTTGAAATCTGTTAATCCCTTGTGCATTGAAAACTGTGAGATTACAAACACATATAAAGACCACTAATAAAGGAATAGATTGCTGGATATGTACCTGTGGTGTAGGGGGGGGGGGGGGGGGGGGGGAAAGATATTAATTAAAGCAAAGTCATAATTTATGTAATTATTGATAATTGAGAGTCTGACATTTCATCTAACCCAACGTTAAACTATTTACACTCTATGATTTATCTCAAAACAATTTATTCTGTGAGATGCTTTCCAGTGCTAGATAGACCATACAACGAAAAAGTTGGTATGAATGATGTTCACTGCACTAAAGGGAGGTTAAATTTTGTATTCTTCCCAACAGAAAGTACTGGAGTGTTTTACAAGATGTTCTTGGTAATAATTTAGAGGATAAGTGAAGCCAGTAGTTAGCAACAACTTCTGAAGGCAACAATTTTGCCCTGATATAACCTGTGTGCACTTTTGTTTAGATCACTAATCTATCTTTCTCAAAATCAGTCATGTTGAGAGGGGTTTAAATTGGTCAAGAACTTGGCCTTTGTTGAACTGTTAGGTGGTATTCCTTGAGGTTTAATAGAAAATTTAGAAGAAAAATTAGATAACATTGCAAAACAGGGGAAATGCTAGAGACGCAATAGATACTAGGAAGATACCTTGGCAAAACATATTGACTGATATTAACATACATAGATTTAAGTGGATTTTCTAGCAAAAGAAAGCGTAGAATTAATGATTAGCAGAGTTTGGGTTTTTTCAACAGACAATTAGTTATGAGTCACAACAAATGGAATAAGAAATACAAATTTCCATTTAATAGCAAATGAGATGATTAAAAGGTAAGACTTACATAGGAAGACTATCCCTATGTTTAACTTGTAATTATTCTCCAAGACAGAAATCATTCTAAACAGAATCCTAAGGATTCAAAGCAGGGTTTGGTGTTCACAGCCTGTGTCCAAATCCAGAAGACAACTGTATTTCGCATGGCCAGTGGCCACATTATGTAGGTTTTCTATACGGTCTAAACTTGTATCGACTTTCTCTTTCCTGTATGGATTCTGTTGATCTTTTTTCTTTCATCTTAATAAACAAATAAAAAAAAATATTTGTCTTCAGAAAAGTGAAAAAAAAACTCAAAGTGAAAAACTTCTTCCTAATGTTTAATCTAAACCTGCCCTCTTTCAGTTTGAAGCCATTCCCCCTCCTCCTGTCACTACATGCCCTAGTAAAAAGTCCTTCCCCAGCTCTCCTGTAGGCCCCCTTTAGGTACTGGAAGGCCGCAATAAGATCTCCCCGGAGCCTTCTCTTCTCCAGGCTGAACAGCCCCAGCTCTCTCAGCCTCTCCTATTGGAGAGGTGCTCCAGCCCTCGGATCATCCTCGTGGCTCTCCTCTGGACACGTTCCAGCAGGTCCATGTCTTTCTTATGTTGAGGACTCCAGAGCTGGACGCAGTACTCCAGGTGGGGTCTCACGAGAGTGGAGTAGAGGGGCAGGATCACCTCCCTTGACCTGCTGGCCACAGTTCTTTTGATGCAGCCCAGGATGCGGTTGGCCTTCTGGGCTGCGATTGCACATTGCTGACTCATGCTGAGCTTCTGGTCAATCAGCACGCCCAGGTCCTTCTCCTCAGGGCTGCTCTCCAGCCACTCCCCACTGAGCCTGTATTTGTGCGTGGGATTGCCACGACCCAGATGTAGGACCTTGCACTTGGTCTTGTTGAACTGCATGAGGTTGTCTTGGGCCCACCTCTCCAGCCTGTCCAGGTCCCTCTGGATGGTATCCCTCCCCTCCAGTGTGTCTACCTCACCAAAAAGCTTGATATCATGGGCAAACTTGCTGAGGGTGCACTCGACCCCACTGTCCATGTCCGCAACAAAGATGTTGAACAGTACAGGTCCCAATGCCGACCCCTGAGGAATGCCACTCGTCACTTCTCTCCACTTGGACAACGAGCCGTCTTCTAAGCCCTGGTGAGAGACCAGGGCTCCATCTCTGCCATGGAAGAGATCTTTTGTCCTTACAGAAAGAGAATCCCAGAGTGTTAGCTTGTTTGTATGGGTTCCTGAATCATGTCTTCTTCGTGTTCCTAGCTCTGTGACAGAGATAGGAGATCAAAAGGTGGGATTTATTTAATTGTTGCAAAGATCTGAACATAGAGAATAGATACCTGGCAGATAGAGGATATGAAAAATTGTATTGCATTAAGTGATTTAATCACAGTGAAAGTATTATGTTAAAGAATCCCAACAGATCAATGGCCTTGCAGTTAAGTGGCCTTTTCTGAGAACAGACCATGTATCATTTGAATGCCTTTCTCTAATCCAATCTTCAGAGACCATAAACCCTGGATAGAAGTACAGAGGAACTTGATATGACAGGGTTCACAACTCACACAGTCCTGCCCAGGACAAACTGCCCAGAGTGCAGACCCTCACTTTTTTTAAAGTTGTGTGTGTTTCCAGAAAAAACAAGTGAGCATAGGAATTTTCCTAATCAATTTCTGACGTCAATATAATGATTCCTACTGACTTTACACTGTACTCTGTCAGCTCGTAATTAACATGAGCAATACAGAAAGCAGCAGATAGTGCACGTATAGGAAAAGATGGTGGCTGTAAATTTGCCCTTTCTTTATAGTAATTGATTTAAGAAGAAATACTTTAAGTCATATATTTTGATATCCTAAAAAGTCATATGATGAGTAGAGTTGGGATGTGTCAGCATATAAAACCATTCTACAAAGGAACGTTAAAAATCTAACATATAGAGCACTCCCTCTTAAGGTTTTATTGTGTGTCCTTATGGATTTGGATATCAGCACACAAAAAGAGGGACTCTCTAACTGCATTTCTTCTTTTTATATGGATAATAAAACTAAAAGTTAAAAAATAAAAAAAATAATTGCATTAAAAGTGTTAGAATTGCTTTTTCACAGATAGGCTGCTATTTCCAGTCTCTAGTATAAATAAATAGCCTTGAACTAATAAAAATCCATTTTTAGATCTGCCTCTTGTTTAGGTTTCTAGATAAACATGAGTAAGAAAATCTGTGGAGATAGCAAACATTCATATACAAACATGGCCTGGGATAATGTCTCCATCTTTGCATGAGATTTACAATCTACTCATAGTGCTGTATGCTATGACCAACGGCAGAAACCAAACACTTTGTATTTTTCTTTCATTCTTGGCCGTCACAGTAATATAATAGGAGGTCATATGTCAGCAGTGAGTGAAAAGATATGTAATGACCATTGCTATATCATATTTGGCAGCCTTACTGAGGTGCACATTGTGTTCCTGAACCAATTTATACCACTCGAAGGGCCTCTCTGGAGTGCACCGGTGAATCTATATTTCTGCAGGAAGACATCTCGAGTACGTACGAATCTTTTCACACTTGATTCCCATTGCCAAGGTAAGAGCTGATACATCACAGAACAGTCTTCCTGAGTGCCAATTTCAGGCAATGGGGGTGGGGGAGGGCAATGTCACTCAACAGGGAAGTTTGGAGAAGAGTCACATGGCAGTATAAACTGACAAATAATGTGGAGCCTAATCCTATTGTGTTCTCAGCAACTTTTCACTGCTAACAGTCCAAATTTGTGAATACAGTCATTTTTACTTCCATTGGTGACTTCTGACACTACAGATAGTGGGACTACTTATGCACTTGAAGTTAAGCACATATACAAGCATTGTATGGTCATGGTCATAACTTTTTTCCTCACAGTATTTAAAATAATTTAAAATTATTTTTTCAGTTCTTAAAGACCTCAAGATGACATAGCTGGAAACAGGTGTTCCTCCACTTGTTTCTGAAGATATGTAGGTATTGACTTAATGCCCGTGACCTAATTCCAGGAGATGCTTAATGCCAGTGTCAGAGCAGTATATAACTTCTTTTTAAAGAGAATAAACACATTTGTTAGAAATAGAGCATATCTAAACATGAGAGATACAATTTTTGGCTGGAAACAGATGCTGAGGACTCATGTGCAGTGAGGTATTTATTGCCAAAGGTGTTATCTGGGTTCCAGAATTATTTCTACATCTCTTTTCACGATAAATAGCTCTCCTGTGCCACTTAAAAAGGCCATGGCATTCATTTCATTTCATGGAGAATGAGCAGCTTGTTACTTGGATGGGATAGAATTTATTCCCATGCATCAATTTTTCTTCCCAATTATGAAATATTTTAAGAAGCCTGAGAAAAGATCTTTTATGCAATATGTTAAATGAGTTTTAAATGGGTTGGACAAACTTTTTTCTGAAATAAAAAATAAATGTTTACCATTAACTCACTATTTCCAGATTTCTTTTTGCTGTTACAAAAGCCATGCTTAATTGTTTTTTTTTCTTCACAGATGTTCTGCCCTGATATCCTGATTTTTTGTAAGTATTTGCATATATTTCTTCAAATTTTAGGATGGACCAGACTCTAGTGCTGTATAGAGGCATATAAGACTGGATCTAGAGCGCTCTCCTTTATCATTAGCAGCATATCCTTCAATCACTGAGACATGGCAACCACATGTAAAATGTTTGATTTTATCTAACAGCTCATCTTCCTGTTTTTAACTTTCAATGGTTTCTGTCCTTTTCCATATTTTGAATAGAAATCAGGTACTTCTGAGCCTGACACTTACAAAATGAAAAATCTAGGCAAGTCATTACGTAGCTGAAGGAACTTGAGAGCCTTTCTCCCAGAAATATCTGCAAAATAAGTACCAAAACAAAACCATCTCCATCTATAATTTCAACAGGTATGCTGCATATTGTTGCCACTTAGAGTCTTCAGACTTTGCTTGAACTAAGAGGTGAAGGAAAAAGGCTATTTGCTATTTTACTAACACTACGTTTCAGCCAAGATTGTGTTTGATCCTGCATACAAATAGTATGAATTTTGAATTTATTGTTCAGCACCAACAGATTTCCAAGCATTTTAGACAAAAGTTCCTATTCTTTACATGCAGGAATCTGAGGCACATCACTGGTGCAAACTTTCCTGAGGTAGCACAGCAGGGCACTGGCAGAGCAGAGTCCCCGGCAGATGGCTACTCTTTAGCTGAGTGAGCCTATCATGGCAGTAGATAATGCAAATATTATCTTGTATTTTAATATTTCATTTTATCTATTTATACATTTACTTATATAAATAAAACTTTTTAAGGTTTCTTACTATTAGGTGTACTTAAGTTAAACAAGCAGTGCAGTTACACGGTGCTGAACTGTGAAGGAAGTAACAGCAAGCATGTGATAGCCTAGATTACTACAATATCATTCAATGGCATGCTTTTTTCCCCCCTTCTGTAATTAGTAGAATGCTCATGATAAAATGTACATTTTTGCACATGGACTTAGGGTTCCTGTGAGATGTTGTTAACGCTACCACTACAAGAGACAAAGACAACACTGAAGTTTGGCAATTTACAGCTGACATCTATGAAACAAGAGGGAACCGGTATTAAATCTCTGCCTATGTGTACAATAAAATGCATCAGAAAAAGGGAAATAATTCCGCCCCCCCCGCCCAGCATTTTTCTAGATAACTGTTGTTAAGAAGTTCTGAAATAGATAAAGTGATTTTTATTTTTCTCTTGACTCATCAGGAAAGTTAAGTCTGCATATATATATAGGTTTTTTTTTCCCAAATCCCTCCTTTCATTGGAAATAAAAACAACTGTATAAGGCCATACTAAATACCCATCTCTCCAATGGTGAGCAGTGATGCATGCCTGGGGAAGAACAATGAGGAGAGGATGAGCAGTCTGTGAGACTTCCCCAGGATGCTTCTACAGCCTTCTTCCCCTGTTGGTGATGTCACAGTGGCTGCACCATCAAGAAGCTGCCCCTGATGAATGATCATGTTATTGTGCTTTCATATGAGCAGCGCTATAATCAAACTTTCAGGATACCCTTTTCCAAAATCTTAGGTGCAAAATTGCACCAGAAAATACCACAGTTCTTTGGGTCCGTGCTTGCCTTAAGAAAGAACTAGACTTTGTAGATGACCTTATGGACCAAGAGGCTAAATAAATTGATTGCAAGGACCAGCTTGGGACTTCATAACTTCATTTGCATCCTGTGCTCCACAGAGAGGACAAGTGACAGAATTGCACCAAGAAGTTTGCTGATGGCATGGTGCAGTAGGGTGGCGGAGCTGGAAGCCCTCTTCTGCACCCCAGCAGAGAGTGGAGGACAGAGACATTTTTCAGTGGAACATGGGTTATCCTCACTCTTGCACTGGAAATACTGTGGTGGTTCCACTTGCATGGAGAGCTGGAGGATCCTGTGGCAGCTCTCCCAAATCCTTTTTCTGTAGGAACGCAAGCAATGTGGAACAGACCACAGCAAAAGAGAGCAGCCAGTCTACAGCTGTGGGACGGGGTTTCAGTGGGGAGACTAGGAAGTGGTTGGGTGGTTTGGAGGATTCAGAATAAAACAGCAGCCAGAGATCCTCCTTGGGAGGACTTCAGTCAGTTGAACAGTGTGATTGGAAATGAAAGGAACATGTGGAAAAGAGTGTGAATGAGTCTCTTTCCCCATGTGAATATCATTTGAAGGGGGAAAGAAAAACGAAAGGCAGGAGAGGTTAAACTGACTGTTAAATAGAAGCACATTTCTTGCACATAAAGTTTTATTGTGAGGGTTGTGTTTATGGGCCTAGTGAGAAGGGCTGATTAAATGGCAGGTTAATAAAGGGACAGCATGTGGTTTCTGACCTAGGTGGAGAAAAGTTATAAGGTGGGAGAGAGAAAAGTCTGACTGAGGGCCAAGTATGGAAAGAGGAAATCTTACATCGACACAGCTCATAATCAGTGTTCCTTATTTAATATGGAGGAAGCTGTTGCAGAGAGGAAAAAGAAATGTGGCATATTCCATTGCTTTATCACAGAGGCTAGTAAATTCATGACTAGGATCTGTTATCAGACTATACCCCAGGTGACTATTACTTCTTTGTCCCTGAGTTTCAAAACTTCTAGCCCAGCACAAAGAAAATGGTTTATGATACAAATGATGCCAAATATAATAAGGGTATAAAGAACTGAAAGTTTTTTAGGTAGCCTTGTATGTTAAAACTGATTCTTTTACATAGGTAAGTGACAAAAAATTGGAAACAAGCAAAAAATTTACAATGGTGCTTTTAGTATAAATCTGTTCAATGATACAATTATAATATCACTGGATAGTAGAACTATCGATAATGTGAGCTGGATGCGATAGCCACTGTAGAATTTGGTTACATCTCCAAGCATCTAATAGCTGACTTTTTATGTCATAACTCTATCTACCCTTACAGGAGTACTGAAGCTCCTAACTAACTGAAGTGGTTCCTTTTATTGTATTAGCTCAGCCTAGTGTCTTATTAGTTTTGAAATCCCTGCTATCATTCTCACCACTGAAAGCTAAAATATACATGAATTGCAAGAACAGAGGTAAATCCATTTGCTGTCTGTGCATGCCAACCACAGGCCAAACTGTCTGATGTAATCAAGTTTTGCCTAAGCTTTTACACATCTGTGAAGTCTACCTTGATGTCTGCCAGGCAAATTCCATCTACTTGCATCTGTGGTACTTCTTCTTCTCTGTTGACTTAGCATTTCCTGAAATACAAGCTGGTTTGACCTACGGTCTTGGAAACGCCTATTTAGTATGGCAAATTATCATTTCTAGTGCTTCATCAGCACTTTTGGCAAATACCACTGTTTCAGCAGAAATCCATTTTTTTATGGAAATTTAGATGTGTTGCTCTGTAACAGAACATAATGACAGGATGCCCTCAAGTGGCAAAATATAAACTCCACCCAGTAAAAATTAAAGTGGTTAATATATAGACATTCCCTGCTAGAAGACACCCAGTTGGTTCAGATATTGACACTCTAGATGAACTTCAATATCTCCTAATCCTAAAATGGTAGGAGGAAATGAATTAAAATCATGTAATATAACTTTTGCAAGACAAGAATTGGGGCAAGAAAGAAGTTCCCAAACATGAAATGTTGTCTAGCTTTTAGCCTATGTGGATTGATTAATTTGTTGCCTACAGTATTAACTTCTGGTTCTTTCACAAGACTAGCAAAATCTTCACATACTTCCTGTTATTCCTAGATAGGGACTATCAACAGACAGTGTAATTGCATTAATTCTCATATATTTGCATTAATTCAGGCATGAGCTTTCTATTTCAAATTCACACTGTACCAAGCCTCGTGAAACTGAAGTACATTAATGTATTCATAAAGAATCACAGATGATGTTTTATAGGTTCTCTGTTCTTTGGCAATACAGCACACATTTACACAAATCATTTTCTGAATTCATAGAAGTTGGCTTGCACTGAGTGACAAACCTGGCAACAACAAAAAGAAATATTCAGCACTTGATATAAATTTATTTTTTAAAAGTTCTTCAACTCTTAATAAGAATTTTTATTCTCTACCCATCCCTTAAAAAAGACAATAGAAGATTTGACCAGCCTAATTTCTTTTTTTTCCAGTAACCCAACAGAGGTTTTGCAATGAATAGCATTACTACTTTGCTAATATAATTAGTTTATCTTATGTGATATAAAAACAATAGGTTTTGTAAGTAAGCCAGCATGTGCAAGTTGGAATATTTATTAATAATTCGAATACTTCCATGATTATTCTGCTAAATAGAACAGAGCAGAACTTTGTGGTTGCTATTGCATTCCCTTTAAAACTGCTTTTTAACTAAACAAATCTCATCTGAAAAAATATTGGAAAATAAGTGATAAGTGGCTCAGCTAATCCTAAACTCTTGCTCTTTAAAGTCACTGTTTTATCTCACATCTGAGGTTTCTTTTCATTAGGTCTGTAATCTTCTTAAAACCTCCTCTTTCCATGAGAGCCACAAGTATTTCCACATAAGTTTTTTTAAGTAGGTAATTCTACATACATTCATGAGCCTAATGTGACATCATCCACACTGCTCAAGGACAAAGGACTTGTCTTTATTAAAACATCATGCCTTTCAGTCGTCTTTTGCTACGCTAAGGCCTATAGTATTTCTAAAAGTACCACACTGAACATTTTGCATGAAGGCTAAGAGGTTTTAAAACAATGTATATAACCTTATTCTGATCTTTGAGGAAAAAAAAAAAAAAGAAAAAGAGAAAAGCTGTGAAAAATCATTAATGTTACCACAGGTGTGGGAAATGATGCTGGAATAATTCCCTCTTTGCACAACACTTATTTCCCTGACTCCCTGCTCAGGCGGCTACGTGCCCACATAATGTGGTCCTTGCCCTCTTACTCTCCCCTTCTGACTGCCTGGGTCAGTCTTTACATAAAAGAACCCAAGTTCCACCTACAAAGCCGTCTCTCTGTCTTTATTTTCATGGCAGACACTTTTATATCAGAGTACTTTCATCACAGTGGCACCCATACCAGAGCCACAATACTGTAGTTAAGGGTCTGTTCTTTGGCATTTCTATTCTAAAGCACTATTGTATGAGGTTGCTCAGCAGCTAAAATTCCTTCCATGCTGAGACTTGGCATACAAGTGCTTAGCTCAAAAGCAATTTAATTTTTTTAAAATTTTGTTTTTAACTCTCAGGACTCCCTTTGGAAAATGTAAAGGTGAAAAACAATAAATGCTGGCTGTCTTTGAGTGATTGCTGGCTTTGTGGCGGTGTGAGTGATTTTAACAATGAAATATTGCATGCACTTTGTCAGTAACGCAGATTAAATAGTTTTAAGGGACTATCTGAAATCCTTGAATTGCCCTCTATGATATAAGTAAAACAAGATACAGTAGTAATTTTGTCTTCTGAATGGATGCTACATTTGCTAGAGTGTGAGGGTGCTCTCCTATAATGATAATTTTTAAACATTATAGTGATGGCTATTTTAGAAGTATAGACAAACAGAAGTATATAAAAATCAGAATACTTTTAATATCAGAATAGCTTTAACCAGGAGATTTAGGAGGTAAAACAGTTGCCACATGGAATGAAACAGAATTCTTGTCTTCCTGTCCCCTTGATGAAACAGCCTATCTAGCAAGGTTCACTCTGAGGATTTCACACCATCCTTTGAAGCCATTGTGAGGGGTTGCTCATAGTGGCAATGTGCCAGACTGATGGACTTTTGGTCTGTTCTCGTGTGGGTAAGAATGGAAAGGGTGTCGAGCAGCATAATGTGGATTAATGGTGCCACTTTAAATTATATCACTGTTATTTCAGAAAAGGCAGGAAAACACTGAACTGTATTACATCAGCATATTGATTTACAGTTCTTGTATACCCACAGACATTACTAGTAACAGAAAAAATAGATTAAATACACAAGGGGGTTTGGGGTGGGTTTTCTTTTTCATCTTTTAAGAAGTGACCAAAACCTGGACATTTTGTTTTAAGATTTGCTGGCAGATTACATAGATTTCCAGAAACAGACACCGGCACTAACTGACAGTGATAACTTTCTGTTTAAATAGATTAAATGATATAACTTGAGTATTTCTTTCCACACTAGAGACGAGGTGAAGCTGTAACATCCCAGCAGGACACTCTCCTTGTGTACAAAATATGACTGAGGGCAGAACTTACCCACCACAGGAAGGGGTAACATGGGAAACCATCTCATTTCTTTTTGACATCACAGTTTTTCTTGAAATCTGACGCTAGGATGCCGGAGTCCTTTATTTATTCTCAAGTGTTAAATGCCAAAGGTAAATGACGTACATATTTTCCAGAAGATACCTCATTGATCATATCCAAGCTATTATCTAGACTGGCTTTTAAGATGTCTGTTATCCTGTTTGCATACTGGAAGAATGATATACAAGCATATGTGACCCTCAGTCCTTTTCACCTGCCATACAGGGTTTCCAGTAAATGTTGTGGCCCGCTAAACTAAGCTGTCTGTAAAATCCTATTAGTTGTCTGAAATTACTTTTTTACCTATTTTCTTCTGTGAGAATATAGACTTATATTTACTTTCCCTTATGGCTCTGCTTGTACTATCCAACATACCTCTAAAGATACAAGAAAAGCATTAGGTACCAAATGTTGTATATTCTGAATTTTTTTTGTATTTATAGGACATTTTTCTTTCACAATTTTTCAGTATAAGCCCTAGAAATGTTGGGTTTATACCCTTAATGGCATCTATTTCTCCTGCTGGGAAAACAAACTGACAACTTCAAATACCCTGTCCTGTTTGCTGCTGCAGTTCCTTTGTGAGGATTACAGGTAGGTGGAAAAACTATGGGCATGCATAAGACTTGAGAATTTAAGAGTGGCTTCTTCCCAGAAACAGGCTGTGATCACTAACACACTGGTTATTCTAGGCTTCTCCTTCTGGGGGTATCTGGCACCAGTAGCATCCCCAAAAATGTGGAGGCAAGATACTGGTGGTCTAAGAAAAAAATGTCCGAAACCCACATATCTATATTGTAAAACCATTCTTAGTTCCACTACCTTCAATTTTATCGGAAAAACAAGCAGAGAAATATGATTGGAATAGCAGCAGAATCTAATTCAAAATCAATTGTCTGTGGGAAGAGTAAAGGAAACCTTTCTGAAGATCAGCTAGCTATGCTTTTGTGTGTGTGTAAATATCCTCTTTTTCGAGCTTAGTCTAGTGTGATAATCAGCGCTCTTTTTAACAAAATGTACAAAATATCTGAAGCAATTATACTGTATTACTGTCTAATTACACCAAATGGTAATTTTCAAATCAGAGCTACTGTATTTTCCATAGCTATACAATCACAAATTAGTAAGCTCTTAAATTAGTGGGCTTCTGCTGGAATCACTGGCAAGGCCTTTAACTACAGTGCAGCAGTGTGAACACACTTCTGTAACACACCCAATTAGTAAATCGTTCTGTTCCTCATTACCCAATTAAAGATTGCTTTACTTTTTACATGTTTTTACACATGTTTATGTGAATTTGGATGTTTATGAATATTTACAGCCTATAGAAGTAAACCAAGAAGTGCTCATTTATGGATTATTATTTCTGAATTATGAAACTGAAAAGCTCTTCTTCACACAGTGGATCTTTATGAGGTTTTTAATTGTGTAGCGAATGCAGGTGATGGATTTGTAGAGATTAAAACCAGATGTCTTAGTCTCTTGATCTTTAAATTGTCAGCTAGTGGCACTTTTTTTTAACAAAGTCTGTTTAATCATTTCTTCTTTCAAAAGACCGTTCTATGTTTTGCTTTAATGATGGACACTATTTCCTGCCTTACAAGCTGTGAAGATTGACAAGAAATTTTAACAAATTAAAATAGAGATAAGGAACATTTTTGATTAAACATCCTAAGTGTTCAAAGAAGAAGAGCGAGTAAATACATCGCAAAATGACAGGATGGGGCCACTGTATAAACAGCTGAAAAAAACCCCGTGATGACATTTTTGTAAAGAAGTAATTACACTAAATGAGTCATTAAGAACATTCAAATTCATATGAATTATTGTAAGCACAGAGAAAAACAGAGAAGCAAATCCATAAAAGAAATATGGTATAATGTATGTTTTTAAGCTCTGGATATGATGTATGTCAATAAAATTCTGATTTCAATTTCAGTTTCAGTAACATTTCAATAACTTCATAAAAATGCTTTAGCATACACAGAACTAGATCCTGATTTCTAAATAAAGAAATAATACTCTGAAGAGAAAATTATTTATACTAGTTACATATTAGCTATTTAACTTTCAATTTTAAGAATCACACTTTTCTTTTGAAAAAAAAATGTGAAAGCCTATTTCTTCACGTTCTAGACATAGGAAATGTATGCAAAAATATGGAAGTTTTTCATCAGTTGACAACAGGAACGAATATTGGGGAATATTAATTGATTGTAAGAATATTGTGAGCCAGTAACACACTGTGGCTGCAAAAAAAAAAAAAAAAAAAAAAAAGATGAATGATATCCTAAGCATTTCAATGCTGCATAGTGAAGTACCAGTGCTATCCTCATCTGGAATACTGCGGGCAGTGGCGGTGGATGCTACATAACAAATATAAATCCAAACTGGAATGAATTCAGAAAAGGGTCATAAAGATAATCAGGTGAATAAATTATTTACCTTATGAGAAGAGAATTAAAAAATCAAAGCATACTTAGTCTGGTAGATAGAAGACTGGGAGGGATTGCATTGTTATTTGCCAATACCACAGGGAGCAAAGCCCATCTTCAGTGGAGGTAAAAGTAAGCCCAGAATCAAAATGGCTATTTTACTTGGGAAATAAAAAGGTTTTGAAGAAAACCCCTCAGTATGACTAGAGGGAAGTAATGCAGTATGTTTACATGGGACTTGAAGTTCTGAATAAAGTATAGTGTGTGTCAAGGTTTCATGTGGTGGGAAGGGATGAGATTTGGTGACATTGACGTAAGCATGGCAATCGGGAGAGAAGTTGTGTGAGGTCCTGGTCCCACCGTCTGTTAACTTAGCACCAACTGACTTGAAAAGACCTGCCATGTAGGAATTCATTTTCTGCTTTTTTTCCAAAATAGTGTCCATGCCCTGGAAGTTGCTACCAGTCCTTAACACTCCATAACTAACTACCATCTTGATTTCAGTTAAAAGAACACAAAAACTGTGTATATGCTTTCAAAATTTTTCAATGTGTTTGGTGTCAAAACATGGATCGAAAAAAGAGTGAAAATATAGTTTCCCTTTCTTGGGTGGCTTCTTTCACCTCACCTCTATGTCTAGCAAGATCATGGAGCAGATCCTCCTGGAAAATATGCCCATGGATAATTAGGAGGTGATTGGTGACAGCCAACATGGCTTCACTAAGGACAATTCATGCCTGACAAATTTGGTGGCCTTCTACGATGGTGTTACTGCATTGGTGGATAAGGGAAAAGCAACTGACATCATCTACCTGGACTTGTGCAAGGCATTTGGCACTGTCCCACAAGGAGTCACTGTCTCTAAATTGGAGAGACATGGTTTTGATGGATGAACCACTTGGTAGATAATGAATTTGATGTATGGTTGCAGTTGAAAAGTTGCGGTCAATGGCTTGATGTTCAAGTGGTGAGCAGTGACAAGTGGCGTTCCTCACAGGGACTGGTGCTGTTTAACACATTTGTTGATGACATGGACAGTGGGATTGAATGCACCCTCAGCAAGTTTCCTGACGACACCAAGCTTTGTGGAGCAGTCAACACAGTGGGGGGAAAGGATGCCATCCAGATGGACCTGGACAGGCTTGAGAGGTGGGCCCATGTAAACCTCATGAAATTCAACAGGGCCAAATGCAAAGTCCTACACTTTGGTCAAGCCCCAGGCACGTGTATTTGTGCTGTGCTGAGAATGGATTTAGAGCAGCTTGAGGAGAAGGACTTAGGGTTGTTGGTTGATGAGAAGCTCAATATGACACGTCTGTATGTGCTCACAGCCCAGAAGGCCAACTGTACCCTGGGCTGCATCAAAAGAAATGTGGCCACCAGGTCAGGGGAGATGATTCTGCCCCTCTACTCTGCTCTTGTGAGACCCCACCTGGAGTACTGCTTCCAGATCTGGGGTCCCCAACATAAGAAGGATATGGACCTATTGGAGCAGGTCCAGAGGAGGGCCACAAAGTGGGAGGTATCCCTGCTCATGGTAGGGGGGTTGGAACTTGATGATCTTCAAGGTCCCTTCCAACTCTAAACATTCTATGATTCTATGATTTGATTTACTGCTTCTTCTCCAGCCAGGTGCAGTCTGGCTCCTGCAGCGTCATAGTACGCCTAGGCTGATCTACCCACAGTTGGAGTATGTATATAAAGAACAAAGCTGATGTAGAGCAGTGGCTGAAACTGATAGACATTTATAGATGTAAATCCAACATACGGTAACAAAAAGAAGGTTTGTTTTGTGTTTGCGTTCTACACACAGCAAGTTGAGTTTCTCAGAGTTAAACTGTCCACCATATCTATCTGTACTGTTTTTTCTTCCCCTATGATATGAGGGGAAGAATGTTGTTACCATTTACCTCTAGCATGGATGTATCCCTGACTCTTTTACTTCCAGCATACTAGTCACTGTACAGACAGGGAAAAAAAATAAAAATAAAAGTAACTTTCTCATGGATTTTGAAATCTAAGGAGTCCTTTTAATGTGTGAAATCTAGATGAGGGTCATTACTTGAGCTGCCCACAGCTCATGTATAATTTACAAGGCAACAACAGGGATATAAGCATGCCTGAATCTCCAGAGGGAGGTAAAGGAATGAAATCTCACACTGGACCTAAAAGTGAGCTGTATTGGGTAATGGTGTATATAGGGTTGATAGAGGATGATAAAGTGTTTGCACTTCTCTAATTACTTGTGTGAGAAAAGCTGTTACACTTGAAGTTTGGAAGTGCTAGATTTCGTTTCAGACACATAATTCTTTTCAGCATTTGTAGCGAGGGCTCTTACCTGTTACAAGCTGCCTGACAGCGGCTGAAAAACTGGGAGATGTGGGTCATATTCCAGCTAATGTTTGGCAAGAAACATCAGGGGAAAAGGATTACAAAGTATTACAAATATATTTATGCAGATCCTCTAATTTTTCCTGCATCGAGGTATCCCTGGAAAATAAATGAGGATACTTGGTTATTTCCTCGTATGTCATCCCAGCTCATACAGGGTAGGTGTTTAGTGGCTGAGCCTTGGCCATTGGCAGCAGAACAGGAGGAACCATGTGAAAAGGTTAGCCAAAAATGTCAGCTTTAACTTTAGAGGTCTAATGCATTCACTCAGAACAGAAAATCCATACAACAGATATAGGACTAAAATGAAACCAGTAGGCAGCTAGAAAGGCTACTTTGTGTATAGAGCTCATAATTGCTACTCATTCTGTATCAAAAGATGCCTGTTTCATAGTCTGATATTATCTGGAAATTAAAGCAGTCTGATTTGCTTTCCACAAATGCTGGGTAATGCTGAAAAAAAAAAAAATCAACCTGTCTCGGTGCCTGAATATGAATAGTAGAGCTTTCCTTTAGGTACCTTTGTTTTGCACGTTTTGCCTAACTTAAAATGTCACAAGGCAATGGACATAAAGGACCTTTTCGGCACTGAGATTTTTTTGTACCTTCTCATTCAAAGATGGGGTCACCAGAATAGGAAACGTTAAGTATTTGGCAATTCAAATCAGGGACTGAAGCTGTTCCTCTCCGTGTATTCTGTCAGACAGATGGACTTGCAAACTACTGAGCTGTGCAGACCCTGTGTTCTTCAAAGATGCTCCCCTTAAGCAAAACAATTGATTTATTTTTTTTCCATCAGACAGCCCAGTGAATGATGTCCAAACATGCCAATTATATATAACCTATTCATTTTCCTACCTTCTATCCCTCAAGTTGCTTTTCATAAGGTGCAGATTTGAAAGTTCTCAAGGAAGAACATAAAAATATTTTGTATTTACTTCTTGTTCATGCCTGCTAACTTATATTACTGCAAGATTCATTCCTTTATAATAAGTCAAAACTATTCACATCATGGACAGAAAACTAGGTGTGATTAGACAAGTCATTTGAATAAACTAATATAATTCTTGTATTATTCAAAGCACAGAGCAATTTCACTGTATTAAAATACATCTGAAGCATATACTATACTATTATAATTCTCTAAGTTTGTGACCATGTTCTTTAATTTAAAAATCCATTATAGAATCATAGAATTTCTGAAGTTGGAAGGGACTTTTAAGATCATCAGGTCCAACCATTAACCTACCCTGACAAAATCACTTCTAAACCATGTCCCCAAGTACCACATCTACCTTTTTTTAAACACCTCCAGGGATGGCGAATCCACCACCTCCCTGCACAGCCTATTCCAACGTTTAATAACCCTTTCAGTGAAAAAATTTTCCTAATATCCAATCTAAACCTCATCTGACATAACTTGAACCCATTTCCTCTCGTCCTATCCCTTGTCACCAGGGAGAAGAGGTCAGCCCCCACCTCTCTACAACCTCCTTTCAGTTAGTTGTAGAGGGTGATAAGGTCTCCCCTCAGCCTCCTCTTCTCCAGGCTAAACAACCCCAGTTCCCTCATTTGTTCCTCATAAGACTTGTTCTCCAGACCCCTCACCAGCTTTATTGCGCTTCTCTGGACATGCTCCGACACCTCAATGTCCTTCTTGTAGTGAGAGGCCCAAAACTGAACACAGTACTTGAGGTGGGGCCTCACCAGTGCTGAGTACAGGGGGACAATCACTTTCCTAGTTCTGCTCACCACACTATTCCTGATACAGGCCAGGGTGCTATTGGCCTTCTTGACCACCTGAGCACACTGCTGGCTCATATTCAGCCAACCGTCCACCAACACCCCAAGGTTTTCTGCCGGGCAGCTTTCGAGCCACTCCACCCCAGTGCTCCTTTTGAGTTGGACACTGGAAATATTACGTTTAAGTCTGTCTGTCTTTAAAATCATAACAGCTAAACAGTTAAATGAAAGCTACTTTATGTATTTTCTTATGGTCTTGAAAGTGGTAGCAAGCTCCTGGCATGTCTGGGACAATGACTGTCAGATGATTTATCCAACTCTGACACTAGAAGAGGCTTTTCTGTCTGGGTGCGATGGGGTTTTCTTCTTCAGCCAAGCTGTTTGAGGTCCTCTGCAAATGGCTGCAACTGGCACAAGCCATGACTTCTGACTACGTCCGTGATGTCTCACAAACTGAGTTCTGGCAGAGTATAAACCTGGCATATTTGTAAGGGTTACTCAGCAGAGTGGCAACCGTGTTTCACTACCACTGCTTTCCTGCCTCACCCAGGCAGGTCAAGTAAGGTACCCTCTCTCACTGGCCTCACTACAGCACCGCTTACCCAGGCATAAAGCATGAGCTGGAATTTCCTTCAGTTTATATAAATAAGTAGTCTTAATAAATGGTGCTGCAAACCCACAGTGCATATTATTTTAGTATCACAAAAATTAGCAATAACCTATTGAGTGGAAACGTTTTGATTTCCTTTTACTTTAGATCACACTTAACATCATTTCTGAAGAGTTTAAACAAGCAACATTTATGCCTCTAAGCTTGTTCCAACATGACCAGCCTCAGTGCTATAGTTCTCACTGAAATATATCATAGGTAAACAGTATGGTTTTCTGAAAGTTCAGGAGGTGTGGTTTAAAACAAATGTTGTCAGTTTGAAATTCAGCCACTGTAAAATAGTCAAGACAGTAGTCATTTCTGATATGTCATGTCTTATCTAATTGCTCTGCTACTACTGGATGGTTTTGCAAACATACACATTTTTATGCATTTTTTTCCTCTTTGTGAAAATACCGCTGAAATTACACTAGAAGATAGAGTTTAATGGAAAGGACTGCAGAAAGTACTAGAAAAGAAGCCAAAAGAAGTAAAGTAAATAATAGGTTTGAATTTCCTTCACACAGCAATCCTGGGATTTACTTATAACTACCTTTTTGTCTGTAAGGGTTACAAGGGTTGTTCTATCCTTTATGTAATCTCAGCTGAAGTAAAATTGACTGTAATATTAATCAGTGGCAATTCGATTATTTTCATGTTGTAGCTTTCAGGGTGGTGCCACAAAGGAATTAAAACTTACTTAAATTAGTCATCTTTCCTATTAGTGATTTGGGATTCTAGGATATTGTCACTTAACAATAGGGGAGAGGGATACTCAATCAAAGAAGTGAGGAGTGTGGCATACAGAAGTGGAAGATCACATTACAAAATATAGTCCAAAACTGAGTCATGCTTTATGGAGCAGACTGTGCTTCACTTACTGTGACATGCAGAGGATTTTTTTTTTTTTTCACTTTACCAATTACAATCATTCTAGAAATACCTTTATCATAAATAACTTCAGTAAGAAATTCAGATATGGAAAAAAGCTTTTTTTTTTTTTTAAGCTGATGTTGCCCAACAATGATTATGTCCAACACTTTCAATGATCGTTTCTGGAGGAAAGAGGCTGACCCTGTCTCCAAGGCTTCCCAGGCTCCCCGGTGCTTTGAGGGACATGGCAGAGGGGCAGGTGGAGCTCTGCATTTTGGGCAGTGTGGATGTAAACAACTGTAATGAAACTACAGCTTAACAAATAAATCATCATCCCACTTGCTTGTAGGTAGCAGAATCATTTTCAAATTTCAATAAAAAATAATTGTGATCTGAATTAAACTTCCCTGGGGAGAAGTGAAAGGACGATGGTCAGAGCCAGCCATTCAAGCCAACCTGTGATTTAGCTGTGCTACAAATCCGTAATTGTAATCTTGCTGAAAGATTTGGTTAAAACAATTATTGTTGAAGGACTAGCACTTCAGATGTTTTTAAGGCAGTGAAACAACTAATATTACCATCACTGATCAGCAGCAAAGATCATACTTCATTAGCTAACCCTTAGTAACCTTCAGTGAGAAGAGTTGTCTAACAATAAGTAAAGTTTTCAGCTAACTTGGGTGAAAAAATGAGAGTCACATGATTGTTTCCTGACTGCTCAACAGAGGAAAGGCTCACTGGCATGACATTAACTTTGAAGCTAAGGAGAATTAGAAAAAAACATCAGCCTCTGGTTTTCACATTGTGGGTTTCAAGTTTTAGATGAAAGGTCCCTGTAACAGCCACAGGGTGCTTCTACTGAGTCAGGATTATTTTGCATCAGTGTCTACGAACACCAGAACTATAAGCCAGGTGTAAGATTGCTATCAGAGCACTACTACAGCCACAGCAGCCCAGAGTTTCGTATGAGGACAGTAAATTAGGTTTTTCTAAACTCTATCATTCCACAATTGGACTATGATCAATTCCCATGCTTGCTATCTAGTAGACTGTGCCAACTCTGTAGATGCAACTCACAGATAAAGAACAACAGACTGCAGTTTAGCATGACTGTTAGAAACTTAATTACCCTAGTATACTTGGAGGATTTTCTTAGGCTGCCTTGTGTCCATAAACAATTATCTTTAAGAAGGTACACATGGGGGACAGATCTTTTTAAATGGAGAAACTGATGAATTACAGACTAGCTTAATTTTAATTCCTAGAAAAAATATTTAATCAAACAAATTACTTCTGACTACCTAGAAGATAACAAGGAAATAAGTAAGAAAGACCAAGCATTTGTTATAATCAAGTGTCTATTTTTCTTTCGAGACATTTACTGGGCTTCTGTATAGTGTCATATATATTGACTTCAATAAGATTTCTAACAATACCTCTTATGGATAGTTGAAACTGCCATAAGATGAGCATGTAGATGGATAAAAACAAGTTCTGAATTTCATTGTCAACGTGGGTGTTTTAAACAGGATTTCACAAAGATCTGGATGGAAGCTATTCAAGAATGTCATTAGTAGCTTTTTCATAGAACACAGGCCCTGCTTACGCAGGCTTCACCAGTAGGAATGTCTGCAGGCACATTTGAGTACAGTGCCGGGATTCAGCGTGATGCTAACTCCGGAGAAATAATCCTTGGAAAGAGGGATGTTGTTCAGCAAGGACAAATGCAGAATTCAACAGGTAGAAAAAATCAGTCTCTCATAGGAGTGGAAGGGTCTAAATTACAGTTATGCATAAGAGGACATACAATTTTTAGCAGATCAAAGGCTGAATGTGAACCGCGGATGCAGCACTACTAAAGAAAGCTAAATAATACCGGCATGTATAAATAATGTAGCTGCAAGACAAATGAAGTGGCCCTTTCAAACTATGTAGTGCTGACGAGGCCAGTACTTGTCCTATCTTGAACATAACCATTTAAAAAAGATTTTGACTAGCAGGGGGGGCAAAGAAAAAGATCAAAGATCACAGTGATGGCCTTGTTGAATCTTTGTGTTGTCAGACAAGCTGCAAAGAGGAAGAAAACAAATCCTTCTCATATCTGCTGTGGAAGGAGTGCCACAGTATCACAGAATCAGAGTTGAAACGAATTTTGAAATGTTCTTGCAGGCAACATCATCCCTTCTAAATATATTCTGTGTTAGACCTTAAGTCATTAGTCTGAGTGGAAAACTATTGTAAGAAACCTCCCTCTTAAGGAATCAGATCATAGAAAACTCAGATGGAAGAATAAATTCTTCTACAAAATGAATATATCCTACAGCATGCTGCTGTGTGAGAAATGTTACCCTTCCTTGTTTTGAGTATCACTTGCACATAATGTCCAACACTTGGATATTAGCAGGCTAAGGGAATTTTCAAGAATCTTTGAAGAAAATCAATTTTTTCAGTCACTGTTTCTCTTAGAAAAAATGCATATAAACACCGTCTCAACAGCCACTTATTACTTATTATTAGCAAAAATGTAGCAATTGGAAAACAGTCTAAAATCTGAAAAGAAAGATAAATATTACTTTATACAAATACTTAAAAGAAAATATAACCATTTAGATTACTCCTAATAAAATTAGGCCCAGCTAGTTAACCTTTGAAAACAGAGAACAAGATAAACAACCCTTTCGTGAGAGTTTGCCAGGCAGGCACAGTTTATTCTTACAATATTATCCTTATTGCCAGTGTAGACAGGCACAGTCTGATCTGATATTTGACCTATATTGTGTGGAAGAAATATTACTTTACATGAGATTATAAAAATTATGCCTGTTAAATTACAGAAGAAAACAAACAGACAAATGGACAACTGTGAATGACACAAATAAAGAAATGACTGAGTAGGCTAGAAGAAATGTTATATTTGTCCTGTTTGAACTCTGAATCTGATACAACAAAATGAGTATTTTTTTCTGCCAAAACCAGTTTTTCAAATAGGCTATATTTGGTCCACCTTTGTGTTTAGCCCATCCTATTTTTGCCTCTTTATAGAGAAGGAAATTAGGAAGGTATCCCTATCCGAGTTTACTAAATGTATTTTTAAAAAATGAAGCAAAACATGGTCTCTCACCTTCTGTAAAATGGGCAGGAAACCCTTACTCCCCATGACCATCTTATATCAAATGCAGAAAGTAGAGACACCTCTTAAATCAAAAGGATGGTTTGGCCCACTGTATAATAATAAGCAATCTTTCACATTTTTACAAGTCCTAATTTTCTTTCAAATTTTTTTACATTTTTAAAAAAATCTTAAAGTTTGATAGGATTTACAGCTTTCAGATTGTTCACTTCCTCCTAAAACATAGTGACTGTAACATCCTGTGAGAGAGATAAATCCATCATTCTTGTCAGCCTCAATAATAAGTTTTCAGTGAAAAAGCAACTTGATAAAATAAAAAAGACCAATAGTAACTTGTCAAGCAACCTCAGAGAAAACATATATTGCAAAGTCAACTCTGTGCTCTTTTGAACCTTCGTAAGAAGTGATCTTGAAATGAGAGCTGCACTAAGTTTTTTCTTAGAGATCTGAACTGCAGAGAAAGAATTCTTTTAGGAAAAAATCTTTTGAACTTTATGTACTTGAATCTGCTGCTTTATGTGGAAAACCTGTAAGAGCACTTCTGCTACATGAATTTAGAATAAAAGTAGTGTATTTAATTTAGTGCATTTACATTGTTGGAGGAGGATTTCTGAAATTACTTTTCTTAAGCTCTCTAAGCTTTCAAAGCTTATAGGACTTTAAAAAATAGTTCACATTCCTGCAGTTTTAATTGAGCTGTATGTGCAATTTTATAGAAAACGAGAATTTTGAAGACATTTAAGTGTCCAAAATATCAAAGGTAGTTTGATAGAATATTGTTTAAGGTTAACAAGCAATAATTCACATATTATCCTAACTAGAGAGAGAAGCCAACAAATAACATTTTTGCTATTGAGAAAATGGTTCTGTATCACACTGACATATGAATGTCATTGGAACATTTTTTTTGCATCTGTGTTATATCCAGCAATTTTTAACACACTGATTCAAATTATTTGGCCAGCAGAGAACAATCTGAACATGTAGTTCACTCTCCTTCATGATACAGGCTCCTTGTCCTCCCTGAATTAATTACTTTTGTAACTACTGGTTGGCTTCTAAAAGCAAAACATTTTAGAGAGGGAGAACTCACAATACTCCTAGTCATCTGTTCCAATGGCTAAAAATTTTTAATATTTAAAATTCATAACAAATTTCCAGTTTTAATTTTTCTTGCAGTAACTTCTAGCATTTGGCTCTTATTATATTTTTGGGTGAAATGTTGAAGAGCTTTTCATTAAGAAACTGTTCAGTCGCTTAATATTCACTGTGATCAAATCTCTCCCTAAGCCTTTCTTTGATACTCTAAACAGATAGATTTTGAGTCTTTGACTATAAGGCATGCTTTCCAATACTTTGATCATCCTGCTGGTTCCATTTTTAATCATTTTCCTTTGGTGTATTTGCGTTCACTTTAGAGAATTGGTTTACTCTAAAACAAGCATGCTTGATGCTTAATTTACACTACAGATTATGTCTATGATGGTAACACATCTTCGTTCTGGCTACATCAGTGACTGTCATTTGTCAGTTTGATGACATTGCTAGTTTTCAGTTTTATAGAAAGAAAGAGTCTGCTGGAACTGTCTTTTCAGAGGAATTTTTTCCAATATGCACTTTGTACTGGTTTTCTGTCCAGTCATTACCAATTAGTCTCTCATCACTTCCTTTCATTGACTATCTATGTTCCAATACCACTGGGATACATTTTTCAGAAGTATCGTGCCTTGGTGTGATGCTCATCTCCCATGCAAATTAATGGTAAAGCTCCTGTTGACTTCCAGCAGCAGAGGGGAGGAAGTACCAACATTTCTGAAAGACAGCCTAATTAATTTCTTCTTGATACTTCATAATACATTTATTGAAATCTTCCTTTAAAACACGGTGCTACCAAAGTATTGATATATTTGTCTGCAAAGCATTTAGTGATTTAGTAGACAGCTCAGAAAGCAACAATGTTATGTAAACAATAAGATTGAAGTACCAGCCTTTAAATTCTTAAAATCACCCTATGATTTAAATCACTCTGTGATTTTAAGCCCTCCATCTTGCTAGGGGCAACAGAAGTTTCAAATTTTCTTTGAAACCTTTCAGAAGTTATTTCTATGGGAGATTGGATAAGGTAAGGATTTTAGAATGGAGTTTAAATATGCTGTTAATTCAAAGCAGTTTTTCATAACTTACATCAGTTATCCATAGTTCATGGTTATGCCTTTAAATTTCCTCTTTCCTCCTCATTAACTAGCAACAAACCTATTCACCATGTAGAAGGAGAGAAGATATTGTCCTTTAAATATTCTAATCTCACACTAGGGAATTAGGCATCTGGTCACTGTAAACGCACCTTTCTCATGGAAACAAGTCAAAAATGAAAAACTTCTACAGAGGCTGCCATGACTCCAATTTTGGTTTCTCTGGAGGATGCATTACCAGATTAGGGAACAGGTAACAGTTATGTGTTATTGAGGAGGCAAGTCAGAAAAGTCTAATAGATTTTCCTGTGCACCATACCATCATTTACAACTCTTACGTGACTTTGCAGGGGAAATATTCAGAGGATGTAATGATAATGAGAAACAATCTGTCATCTTGTTAATTGCCTTTCAAACAGCTGTAGACTGCTACTAGGCTGCCCTTAGCCGCCTCTTAACCAAACTAAACGAGCCCAGCTCTCTCATGGTCTCTTCACAAGTCCTGTGCTCCAGGCTCCTTGCCATTTAGCAGCACACTACTGAATGCTCTTCAGTTTCTTAGCATCCTTCTTAAACTAGGGGGCCCAAATGTAGATGCAGTAATCCATACCAGTGTGCAGTTATTCACAGTGTCTTACACACCATGAGAACACAGCTGGCTCATGTGCTACCTGCTGCCCATCATAAGTTCTAGGTGCTTCTCCAAAGGGCACTTAGCAGCCAGGCTCTTGACTATCTATTTACACAAGTTTAAGGTATTAACATGACTTCCATGAATTGCAAATGTTTATTTTTAGATGCTTCTTTTTCCAGCCATACATTCCAGCAGAGAAATATTTAAAATAGAAATCTCAAATAACTGAGTACCAGAAGGCAAATAAATAAATAAATCAATATCCTGTGCCATTCGTTGTTAGCAAAGCTCTTTTGACTACACTGCTATTAAGGGAGGTGGTGGCTGTACATGGCACAGCAAAATGCTTTTTATGGAATTCTTCCTTCTTCAATGGGTCGTTAAATAGCAAGATGGGAAGTGGAGCAGGGAGGGGAAATGAATGACTGCAGGGAGCTTCTAGGAAGTCTAGGATGAACACAGGGATTGTTTTCTCCTGATACAGGGTCTCCATACTTGAGCTGCAGTTTAAAATCATACACTGTGCTTTTGAGTCATTGCGGTAGACTTCCACTGCTAGTTTGGAACCACCCTGATCCAACAGCCCTGTGATGATATCTAGGAAAGCAGGGGAGCTAGGAAACCTGAGCTGCGCCTTTTAAATGACTGAAGAAGCTTGTAAGCCCAAGTAGACTCTGATATGAAGAATAGAGGCAGGATACAATGACAGTCTCTGCTGGTGTATGTCCTTAGGGGGTGATCTAATCTCCCAGGCATGTGAGAAAAGTAAGCCAGTACAGGACTCTAACATGCAAAATGTACTTTTTACACGCTGCGGCACTGGAACTCCTTGGAAGCCTTTGCTGTCTATCAAATATGAACATCCTCTATCCAAAGACCTCCAGGGCATGTGGTATGAGTCTTGGGATTATTGACTATGTGAGGATTTTGATATGCAGCTCACAAAGTCAAAAAGTTTCTTTTCCCAGATACACTCTGGTGTGTATCACATGTGTTTTTCAGAGGGGAGAAACACATATTTACAGAGAAGAGGATTTTGTTACCTGGTGCATATCCCCACCTTATAGAAGAGTTTTGAGAAAACTGTAGGGTTTTTTTAGGTTTTCAAGGTCACTATGTTTTGCAGAAGAATGCTTTCCTTTTGTTTTTAATTTCTCAGTCTGTGTGATGCCAGTTATGCATGCTTCCATTTCTTGCATTAAAGATGGCATCTGTCTGTTTTCTTCTGTATTTCAAGGGTTTCTATTCTGAGGCATTACTTCTTTTTATGTTACTGCAGTTTACTTCGACACAGTATTCAACAGATTGGGCCCTGCAAGTGACTATCCGCATTTCATATTATGCTTCCTTGAATTGTTAAACCAAAGTTTTGCAAGGTAAGTTTAATATTAGAACCTATAATAATTCTTAGCACCAACTTTATTATTTCTCTCTACTGCCTGATTCTCCATAAGTTACATCATGTCGTTAATTTAGAATCAGGAGGCATCCTACAATCCACTATTGAAATAGCCTCACTTGAGAGCAAATAAATCATAATTTATTATTATTTAGGTATCTCACACTCTCTCATGTAGTATTACTTGGAAAATTCATTCCAGAATTCTTTATAGCCTATGGACTATGAAATAACTAAAACAAACATCCAGAGACAAAAAACAGTGACGTAGTTTGATGGCTACCACAGAGTTTGAATCTCTAGCAGTACCCCATTTATATGTTGCTGTCACTTCATTTGAATCAGTGGTGTGATATCCTGGAGAATCAGGATGCAAAGGGTTAGTGCAGAATCCAGCTTCATTTAATCTTCATTAGTGATCTGGAGGTGGAAGCAAACAGCTCATTACCGGAATTTGCAGATGCTAATAAATTGAGAGAAGTTATGTACCCGAGGGAAGACTGCAAAATAATAAAAGGGCATCCAACAGGGGTTTAAAATGTGGACAGAAAATAACAATTTAGCTCAGGAGAGCTTGTATTAATACAAGTTGGAAAATAATTAAAAACACAAATAAGAATGCAAATTAATTCCATACCTTAAAGTAGAGAATAAGACATTGCATCAGAGGAAGAATATCTTTTCTCTCAGGTATTTGGGAAAGAAACCAGGAAATTTTGCTTAGAATTAGAGCCTGTCACCAACGATAAGCAAAATAGGTAGGCAAAATAGGTAAATAGAGGCATGATGCAAGATGCTTCTGCTTTAGGGTTTTCAGTGAGCTGATGATGTCTGTAACTCGCTATAAACACCCAGTGAATTCCAGCAGTTGATTTCGCAGAACTTTAGTTGTCTAAATATTCTCATTCTTAGATCAAACTGGCAGGAGGGTGACTGGATTTAACCTTGATGAAAATTTATACGATAATACCCAGTTTGGAATTTACAAATGTACAGATTGTGTATGCCTTTTCACCTTTATTAATTTTTATGCAATGGTAAAGATTAAGAATTCTATTAAAATGAGTAAATACAGGAATTGTTGTTAATAAATAAGAGCAAGTATTACATCCATTTGGCCAATCAGGAAATCCTCACAAAGCTAGTTCAGTCTTTTAGTAAAATTATTTACAGAAATAAATAGGAATGCTGTTATGTTTTAAACTACAGATGATTGGATAAAATAATTCATTTTAATTTCTGTCCTTGGACTCAGTACCTGAAGACATTTACATGTCCAGAAAAATCAGTAAAAGCAATGATTACAAGAAAATCATGGTTGTTTATACATCATTTTTATTCCTACATTAGGTTCTGTGTTTCCTCACTGTAGGGAATAATATCTCAGACACCCAGAGAAATAAAAATCGCACTGCTTGCTTTGGCTAGCTGTAGAGACACAGTCATGAGCTCATCAGGACATAATGCCATTCAGATGTGAGCCTGAGGTTTGCTAAACATTACCAATGATTTTGAAAGCTAATCCCTATTTCTTTTATATTTAGAAAGTAACAAGTATAATTAAGAACTTCAGTTTGTTTAGCTCATTGTCCAAACATAATGCAGGTCACTGTATACCTAACGTGTTTTGCAGCAGCGTCTTCCCTCCAGTAATTTCCTACCCAAGGCATTTTTCTCCTGGTAATCTTTTCTCCTTGTTTATTTGTTCAATGTTCACATCAAACCAGAAAATGTTCCCTTTCTATTCCCCATACAACCATTCTTCTTTCCCTTCTTCCTGATTTTTGTTAGAATGATGTTTACTGCAGTAGCCCTTTCTCTTCTTTTCCCTTCCTTCTCTAATTGTATTGAGGACTGTTTGGAATGATTCCCTCTGTCTCTAAAGACTCTTTAAGATCAAATTAGTTGATTGTTTCATCATTTTTACTAGTCCTTTAGTTGGAGGTGGCCTAGAGCTTCTCATTTTGAGCTTGACTTAATATGATGTTCTCCTGTCATTGCCACTCAAGCATATGTATCCCAGCTGTGAAGCTGCAGAACATGCAAGCTTTGGCAGTTATCAAGCTTGCTTTGCATTTGAGGATGATGAGATAAAAAAGAGCTGTAGCATCCTGAGACACGAATGATCACATATGGGGGAGAAGGAAAGAAAATAAAGATTGTGCAGGCTTTGACCTCAAGTGCACATTTTTGTGTGTCTGGTTGCCTAACAATACACATCTGTGAAATCAGCATTGTATGCCCTCTAAAAAAGGGCAGTTCAATTTGTTAATGTTGTTTTGGAATGACAGAGCATGATTTGATCAGCATTTGTACAGTACAATCGAACTCAAGAAAAATGAGGAATAGTGAAAATATGTAGGCTTTGCAGACAGGCATGGGAGGATGAGCAATGGAATGGAATTTCACCTAATGTGTGTGGTATGTCCGGAATCTTTATATGAGATATAGTATTAAAATTGAATTTCTCAGAAGAAATATAGGACTGTCAGAGAAACACCACTGGCAGCATGAGAAAAAATAGGCATTGCTTTCGTTCTGTTATTTATCTGCTTTACAAGCATAAATCAGTCGTCATTATGCTTTAACACAAAATAGTTAATATGTCACTTTCCCCTATGCAATTCCACAGGTATCCAGTGAAACAATCTTCTTGGCTGTCAAATACACGTACTTTGGAGTTGCACACCCATACATTTAGGGCCAAGTTCGCTGTCTTTCACCAACTGGAGTCCTCTCATTCATCACACTAGGTCAGGTCACCAAAGTAGTGCTGGTGGGCTTGCTTGGCTGGCTTCCCTGCATGGCAGCTGCAGAGTGCTGACCGTGATTAATTGTGTTACATTTTCAGTGCTATATTAATTGTTTTGCTTTGCAGACAAAAAAAAAACTTTCAAAACTGTTAGGTCTCTAACAAGATACAAGTTGCCAATTTCATTTCTTTGTATCAGGAATCAAAATGTGTGAAGCAATAACACTGCATAGATCATAGCTGATGTGATTCTCTAAATTGACCAAAAATTCATATTTTTAGTTTAATACTGGTATTAGAACAGTGGTATAGCACTGAGAAATGGTATGACTTATTTTCTCCTATGATTATGACTCAGAATATTGAGGATCATGAAGTATCTTCCAGCCAAATAAGATAAAAGTGTATTGAAGAGTATAAAATAAATGAATAATTAGGAAATATCAAGATTTATATTTAATTTAAGGTTTCATATTTTCTCTAAAATATGTTTTTTATCTTTTAAGCTCTCATGGTCAATAGCTTTTGCAGTTTGTACAAAACCTGAAAGCTAAAGCCAAATTGGCCAAATGCCTCTTTTTTTCCCTCTCTTTTGGCTGTAATTGAAAAAAAATCTATTTTTTTTACATTTTCAAATAAAAATATAGTCTGGGATTTTAATAGGACCCTACAGGGTTTATTTCCTTCCCAAACACTGAGTCCAATGTGGTGCTCCTTAAAGCTAAACTCAGGGTGGTGTCTGAATGGTTTATGGTCACAGCGCTTCATGCCATTCTGTTGTATCAAGTCCTACCTTGCTTATACTTTTCAAAATCCATGCTAAAGCTCTAGTCTCTGATTTCACACCAGAGATTAGCAAGCCTAATAGCTATTCCCTACCAAAAAATACCACACTCTTTCTCCTTTTCCCATCCTCAGCTAAAAGGTCCTCCCATCTTCCTTGCTGCTGTTCATCTGATACACAGTGGATGAGCTGATGATCCGAATTTATTCACTTGGGGGGTGGAGGGAAGGAATAGTGTTTCTTTACTGATAACCTAATTAGTTCACTGTGGGGAAAGAGAAGTGCCCTCACTGACAGAACGCAAATAGGCATGTATGGTGGGAAGGAGTTGCAGAGGGCAATACAGAAATCTGTTCTGACAGCAGAAAACATGAAACTCACCTTTAGCTTCTGGTCCACAGCTTGCTGAGTTAAATAGAAATGTTCCCATTGGGTGGGAATCCCAACAAATTCTGAATCACCTTCCTATTGATTTTTATGGTGCACTTACAGTTATTACTCATAATAGTCATAGCTGAACGTCCCACATAAGTGTGAAAATCCAGCCATACACAATATTACACTGCTTATTCTGCTTTTAGTTCAGCATGGTCCAGGCAAATTATCACCGGATCTGGTTCTTCTCTCATTTCTGCCTGTAAAAATCATAAATAATCTCTGCTGAAGACAATCAAAGTGCTGAGGAAGGGGACTGAGGAGAGTAGTGTTTCCTGGCTGGATCGTACCCCCTCGGATCTAGCTGAGGATGGGGTGACACAGTAATGAAGAGCTGCTCAGTTCTTTTTCCCTTTCTGTTCGGAAGCTTTTAGACCAAATGAGTTGCTTGTAGTCCAGGAAAGCTCCTCTCTGCTTAAAGTCTCTATTCAAAACAAAAAAAACCCCACCACCCTAAACCAAATTCAATGCTTATGTTGGCCCTCATATCCTTTGTGAAAGGTTATCTGTTCCTGAGAAGCAAACTGCATGCTGATCAGAGAAGCTAAATGCTCCACTAGATTTTGTTGCCTTGGTTTACGATATTAGTACCTTTGGCTGAGTGCCTTGCCTTTCTTCTCATGGTGAATGTACTGGAACAGATGCATGCCCACCCTTCATCAGCCTTCCTTCATAGGCTTGTTTTTTACCATAAATCCACTGCTTTCCACTACTGGAATTTATATGTTAAGCTGTGAACTTGACTGAGTCAGGTAACAAAGCATGTTTCCTTCTACCTCTCCTGCTATGGGCCAGTAAACTCTGGTAGAAGAGATAAGAAGTGAATAACGTATTTTATCATATAGCCATTAAATCCATTGACAATCATCTGTCAGATCCCTAAGAAGAAGAGCAAAAAGCCATACTCTCAAAATAGTTTGGAGGAAAGAGGGAATTCTCAGGCCAAACCTTAGCTTTAGAATGCTGAAAATAGAAGTACTCCAGATACTTTCTGCCATCTCATGCCTCCAAAGTGCACCAAAATTGTTTTTGGTTTTGTTTTTTTTTTTAAATATAAAACCACAATATATTGGAAGAAATCAGTCCATTATCAATTTAGCTACATAAGGTAATGAACTTTAGGTTTTAGGTCAAAGAAAGGTACCAAAATTTGTTCCCACAAAAGACACTGTGAGACTGACAGGCACAATGACAAAGGATTTATTTTTGAATCAGTCCTATCTAATTGTATGTGATTATATCTATTGCAACACATCATATAAAAACAATCAGAAGGAAAGTTTTATAGTATGGCAATCATAATTTAATGCAGTATCTTTTGTCATGCACAATTCACATTCTTTGTGCAGTATGACTAATACATGTGAGGAGTTGGAATGTTTTAATACGTTCCTTTAGAAACTGGGATAAAAATAAAAGCTCTGCAGTCAGATAAAAGTGAAAAACAGAACACACCAAATTTTCCAATATGTTGGCTTTGCTCTGAACTATCAGTGCCATCTGGTTTAAAGGCCAAATAATTCAGGAGAGGAAGAAGCATCTAAGAGTGATCTAAGAGTAAGGGTGATCTCCTGGTGGAATAGAAGTTCTTAATACATTTGGTGTCTCTACTGCTGACAGGGGAAATAGAGTGAAGATGAAAAACAGGGTGTATAGCTGAAACAGCAGCACTTTGATCTTAGGCTGTGCTTTTAAACAGCTCTGCATCCTTCAGAGCCTGGCATACGTTAAATCAGCTCTTATGTTTCTCCATCTGAGTCTAGGGAGAATTGCTGCTACAGAGGAAAACAGGGTTAAAAAGGCTCAATGGTGAGTTTCAAAACTTACCTACAGAGCACCCTTCAATCCAATCATGGTCATAAGCAAATATTTGGCCCCATACATCTTTATTATTCTTAATGAGCAATAGTTTCAATGGTTACAGAACTACAAGTGCATGTTGAAGTCTCCCCAACCCCCAGATAGATAAATCCAAGATTAATCAGAGAATCATACTAAGAGTTCTGGTGATTAAATTGATCTATTTTAATTTTTATGGATAGCAGTGTGTGGGATTTATAAAACAACTATGGAATTATTTTTCTTTCTGACAAGTTTTTTATGGCACTTATATACAATAGACCCTGAAACGGGGTTCATCCCACCCCAAAATTAGAAGCTTTGATGAAATCTTTGTCATTCTGTCTTCATAGCAACTTGCAGTGGTGGCATAACCCAATGGTGGAAACATGTAAGAAGGAGGTAACAATCAATAATGTCAATAATGAAGGTAACGTCACACAAATTTCCGTGCATATTACTTTTCTTTCTAATACTTCAAGGCATCACAGACTTACGAAGTTTTCTCCTGAGTTCCTTGCCAGCTAAAAAATGTTAGATCTGCCTTGATCCTTCACCTTAATTTTATAAATCCTTGAGTGAATATGCCAGCTACTCTGCTTCACCTAGATCACATGGGGTATGTGGGCGACTACAACCAAAACAGTTCTGAATTCTGTAGCCAAGTTTATTTCATCTTAGAGAAGCCAAGCTACATTCTCCAGCTGAACTCACTCCTGAATTCTTGTACTGCAGCTAAGTTTTAGCATGGCCAAGCACACTATCCTTCTGCTTTTCCATATTTGACTATATTCAAAGTGTTGCAAGAGGAGGGCACAGAAGCAGTTATTCCATCTCTGTGCCTGCTGGCAGATCCATCCCTGTGTAGCTCCCAGGCTGACCCACATCCCTCCCTGCCTCCTGTGCAGGCAGAAAGCCTATCCCTGTAAACGATTGGTAAAGAATTGGCACAGATTTTCCTCTTTGGAGTATTTTGCATCCTTCCCTAGGTATTTCTATTCTTATTTCTTTTATTATCAAAGAGATTGCCTGCATAAACCGTGAAGCAATAGTACTTCCTGTTAGGAAGGGCTGGAGTTTAATTCAAATGTCTGTTCTGGTTTTGTTTTGTGTGTCTATTTTAGCAGAGCTAAGTTGCAATCATGAAAGGAACCTAATCCACATGTTCCTATCTTCCCAGCTCACATTCAATTCTTTAATTTTACCAGTAGCTCGATGTCTAATTGCTCTCAATACTACTGAAAAACTCCAGTTGTACAACTTTAGGTATTCTGTATACAGATATTATTTTAGATTTTCTTAGCTATAGAAGATTAGTTTCAAAATAAGACACTCTAACATATTGTACCTTCTCCCTGTTTGCTTACATATTAGTCGGGTCAGCAGTTTTGAAATGACTACAGCCTTGTTCATTAACGTGTTTGTTGTCATTTTGGCTACACTAAACTTGGCATCGAGTTACTCATCAACATACTGAAAAGCTTCCTCTGGTGGTAGGAGGATAATCAAATTGTCAGCAAAGATCAGTAAAATAATGTTAACATTTCCTGCTTGAATTCTCTAGTTCTTCAAATCCTGTTCATAAAACAAGGAGAGAGACTTAATGGAAAATGTGCTAGAAGCCTGATTAGAACGTAAATATATTAAAAGTGCCCTTCATTGTAGAAGGCTTAGAAAAGTGGTTGCAAAAATGAATCCCTAAATGTTTTTACATATTCCTGTACCTACTAACTAACATGTTAACAGACTCAGTCATTCTCCAGAAAAAAGTATTCTGTCTCACCAACATGATTTTTGTCTGCTTTTTCTTGCCTTTCTTTGCCTTCCCCCGTTTTCTTTCTTATTTTTTCCTTTTTATTTTAATCTTTTTTATATACTTAGACACATGAGTAAAATAACTTTTCAGCGCTTATGCTTCAGTATGATGTGTCCAGATAAGATTTTCTTTTTCCGTTGTTATATATATTTGCAGGAGTAGTGAAAATAGAGGCAGTCATTATTTCTATTAAAATATTGAGGTCAGAGAATGTACCAAAAAAAAAAAAATTCCTGATATTTTTGATGTGCCAAAAAATTCTTGGCTAGAAAATTTGTTTCCCTTAATATGCCCACTTATCCCACAGTCTTTAAGTATATTTGTGCTGTATGCACTGGTTTTAAAACAATATGCCCAAGACAAGACCAAAGACTACTCTGCAGTCAAGTCAAAGATATAGCTGTAATACAAGGTAACTGATTCTCCACAAGACAAATGGCTCAGACACGAATACTGAAAATATTAGAATCCATCCATCTTTTCCCTGTCTTCCTTTGACCTCTTTTGAAAAATGGCCTCCCTTCTAAGTACATGTTCCCTTACCATGAGGTTGCACCTGGAACTGAATATGGACTGGAAGGGACAATGAGTATGAATAAGACAGTTATTCATGACCCTCTTGAAAATAAGTGGTTTTTTTACAAGTTACATAGGTGTAGTTACACAGATGCCTATCTACCCTCTAGTCAAATGGGTACTGATGGTATAAAAGTCTAAAAAAAAGTCTAAAAAATCACTACTCATGGAAAGAAATGACAAGATTTATTCAAAATAAATAAATAAATTTGATTGTGGAGATGTTTTGCTATGGTTAATGGATGTTTTTCCATGGTTAATTGTTTTCGTTGTTGATTTTTTTTTAAAGAGGAGCAAGCATGTTTCTATTGTGTATTGCTTTTTTTAGGGGGGTGGTTTTTGTTGTTAACCACTTACAGCAGTGGCAAAGCTGATACTGGTACTTCACTTCCTGAGAATGCAAGAACAAAGTCTGCAGGCTGCTGTCAGATCCCTGCAGGAGTTTAACCTTTGTTTGAGAACTGTTACCTGCGAAGCGGAATTTGGCTGGCTCTTGTCACTAGAGGCGGAAGGGGGTGGAGAGGCAACACCAGTATTTGCAACTAATCTTTATATGTAAGGGCTGATGAGCCCATAACACTATGCACAAAGTCTCTGTAGATATCCTCCCAGCATATCACATACTTGACACATTTGCCATTTCTGGACAAGCGCTGTGATACAAAGGATGGAATGGATGATCATACTGGAAGGGGGTCTTCTTGCCAAGCATTTTTCTACCTGTTGAGGATGTGTTTTTTTGAAGTATGGTTTACAATAGCCTTTACTTAAAAGAAATTCTGTCAGATGGATTTGAACTTCCAAGCTCTTACCTCTGTTTTTTACTACTCTACTGATGGTACTTCCTAAAAGCTACCACAATGGCATAGAGGCGTAGAGATTTCTGTGTACCAAGAAATGGTGTGCCTTGGGCTCTTTTGTGTTGAATGGGAACAAATAAAACTCAGTCCTGTGGCTGTAACTCTTTTGTTTTCTGCTTCTTTCATTCAGGAAAAGGTCTGAAGACCCTCTGAAAAAGAATATTCTAGAGGTGAGGGTGATTATGCAAGAAAGAAATGAGGGGCATTTGGAGGTAATATGGAAGTCAATGTCTTGTTAGAGCTCTGCCTCAAGCAGCATTGTCTACAGGAAAACTGATGTTCGCAGAATCTCAACAGCTAATGCTAAAGACCATTATTCCTTAGAGCATCTGGAAGAATATAATAAATGTGCCATTTAGAAAGCAGGGAGATGTATTGTAAATCTTGCCCAGGGTTCTCTGTCCAATAATGCTGTTTAGACTGAACCAGTGTGACCTTGAATTCGCATTCACACATTGGTTGCAGAATGCCTTTCTCGGTTAGCAAGATGGTTAATGCCCAACTTGATCAATAAGATGATCAATTCTACTTCAGGTAGATATTTATTTTGTCAAACAGTATCCAGTGTGTAATTTTTGTTACAAAAATGGGGGAAAGAAGGTACTTGGTGATCATAAAATTTGCTACATACCAGAGGCTTAGGAAAAACTGAATTACATAAAAGTGGAGGATTAAATGTGTTATACCCTATATAGACCAAATAATATTGTTATTTTTTTTTTGAAAAGCAGCTGTGATCTACATGAAAAATACAAAAGCCTAAATGAAAAGAAATAATCCCAGGAGACTAGCTGATTTTCCTCAGAGTTATTCTAGTTTTAAATCAACATAATTCACACCAAAACCTGATATAAAATTACAGTGAATTTGCCCATTAAAAGCACAAGAAAGGAAAGAGGGGAAAGTCATCTTTTGCAAATTTCTAGATTTCTGTCATGTTTAGTTCTTTCAGATGTGTACTGACAATACCATGTCAGTATTTTTACCAAGTACCAGTTGAAAAATGTCTGATGTTTCTGGTAAGCAGGATATTATTTTGTCTATTTAAAGTGAGTAGAATGTGAGCTCACTTTTCAATCTGAAAAGGATGTGGTGAATATTGCAGAGTACTTGTTTTTGTCATTTATACTTTCCAGTGTTCACAAGGAATACACCATCTCACATCCATATGATACATGTGATTTATAGCTCCATAGATCATTGTGGGATGCTTTCTTGAAGATTCAGGTTAATGGCTTTTTCGGTTGACAAAATAACTGTTTTCTGTATGATAAGAGAGGTGTGCATAAACTAAGCATAAGAAGGTAAATAAGTACTTTCTAATTTGAGAATGCATGCTAATTTTCAGGTTTGCAGAAATTAGGCACACAATATATAACAATGAAACCAGTTATAGTTCCTCATTTGAGTAACTTGAAGAATAAATGTGAAAGTATTGTTTGTTCTTGCCATACACACCTTTAAGTCAACAACTGAGCTATGTTATACATTATTGAATACATTTAATTAAAGTAAATCTGAATCTTTGGCTGAATATCATTCGAATTCCAACATACGAAGGGAAGGAGCTGCTGTGATTTTACAAAGACGTTGAGACAGTTCACTCTGAATAACCACAAGGTTCAAGCAGTTTCTAATCTGCTCCTATTGTTAAATGACGGGAAAAAATAATTTTGCATTCAAACAACAATTATTTCAATAGACTTAAATGAATGAACACGATGAATGTTACATCATGTTTAAATACATAAATATATACTTTACATAGTATACAGATGCCTGCAATTTTCCCTTATTGTAAAAAATGAATAGTTTTCAACCTATACAGAAAGACTTATAATGAGTAATGTGGGTCATAGCAATACATCAGCTTAAAACCAACAAGTTCTAGAATATATCATTTTGGTTTACTCACTGTCAAAAAAACATGGTAACATAACAAAGTTCAAGTGCTGTCTCGTAAGATGCCTGGGGTGAAATCTTGAACCCACTGAGATCAACAGGAATTTTGTCCTTAATTTCAGTGGCTTAAGTTTATATGTGTTTATGTGTCAGAACAATGATTTGAAGCATAAAATCTCAGTCTCACTTGGGAGCCATTTCTGATGTACAAATCTAAGAAATGACTCAACTAAGTACAGAAAAAAAACCTTTACCACGAGATATGTAAACTGCAAGACCCAGAAATCTAAACACTAATGATTTTGCTCAGATTTTTCCATTCCCTATGTTATGTTCAAGCAGCAGAAATACAAGTAATTTATTTCTAAATAGATCCAGTGAGAATATTAGCCTCTTATGGCTATGGCTCCAGTAGATGTTTATTTTCTGCACTGATACTATGTTAATATTTTCTTTTCAGAATTCAAAATGTACTATAATAACGGGAACCAAAGTCTCAACTTTTCACAACAGTCTTTGTAAAAAACAATAGACAGGTCCCCAAAGCCATAGTTTTAATTTACATATGGATTGAAGGTTATGACTGGTACTTATGTTATTGGAATACCCCCAGTAGTACCGTCTCTTGAACTCTATGGAAATACATATTTAGGTAGAACTGTATAGATTTAAAAATTGAACACCTAGGTTATATTTTGCTGTGTTTAAAGATTAGTCTTCATTTTCCATGAATGAAAAATAGTGTTTAAAACTGGGGAAAAAAATCAGCTCCACGTGAAACACATTTTTCTGCAGCAATAGACATACCATAAGTAATGGATTTATGTCCGATGCCTTGCACTATGAAGCACTTCTTGACAGAGATAAATCAGCCTCAGAAAACTGAAAAAAAACATGAATCAAAAGAAAGGGGGAAAAGGAAAAGGTATTAAGACCAGATAAGTGCAAAAATAACTATGTTAACTGAATAAACATTATGAAAACAAAATATAGCCAAGGGAATAGTGAGGAAGTAGCATAAATACTTCAAAGCAAGTTTTATTTTCATGAAAAACAATACTATGATTAGTCTCAGTTTTCTAGCCTAAAGGTATTTTTCTAAAATTCTTTTGTACATTATTCATATTCTTAGTATAAAGAGCCATGTTGGCTCTGTTACGATTGGTAGTAGGGTAGCAACAGAAAGAGCTGTTTTGCTTTCTGCTTTGCATTCTTTCATTAAAGTGGGCTCGAATGGTAAAGTGGCAATGGAATTTGGCACTCAAGTGTCTACCTTCGGTCTCACAGCTAGAATTTGATTCCCAGCATTCACAGTATCTTTTGAAAATGATGAGTCAGACAGATGCTGGCAGACTTCCAGATCGTGGTTACATGTGTGAAAGGACACTGCTTTTCTTTTAAAGAAGGGAAAGAAAGAAAGAAGAAGAAAAAAAAAATCCCAGATGAGCAGTCATAGTTTTGTGCCCAGACAGAAGGATGAACTGAATTTGCATTAGAAACCCCTGCACCCAATTAGGGAGTAGAGGAATGTACAGTAGTCATAAAAAGACATCTCTTGCATTTCCAATTCTCAACAGCAGGAGAGGAAACAAAGTTTACAAGGATTATTTTTGTTTTAAAGAAGAGTTTTTAAGGTTGAAAACTATCCTTTAAAAATTTTTGAATGTTAAATAATACAAAAATCTGTATCTTGAAAAATATAAGCTCACTTTTCACCTTTGACCAAGTACCAATTAATGTAACTATGTTGATCTCAGAGACATTTTTCTTCATTTAAAGATATGTGAGCTAGAGATATGATTTGTATCTTGTCACAGGGAGAAACAAGTGCTGGTACCACCAGCAGAACCACTTTGCCCAGTAAACAAAGGATTGAGGTGTGGAACGGCTGTCCAATCTGGATTCCAAAACTTCCACAAATTCAGCAACGGTTGGATATGATATTTTTCATTTAAACCAAAGCCACTAATTTCTGATGAACTAGTGAAAGGGGTAAAGGGTTCGGATTCATTTTATGCCACACACAAGGGTGACCTCTCCTGGCCGAGGACAAAACTGTTAAATGTTCTCCCTTGAGTTTTCAACCTTGTATTTTAGCTTAAAACAAATTATCCCCCTCTGAAAGGAAGTAAAAACAATTCAATTTCCTAACCCTGCGACTTTATTAATCAAAAAAAGGAAAAGTCCAAATATTGATGGTATTTAATCTATTGTATCAGTCTGGAGTATGCAATGATTTATTGGCATTTAAGGTACATTCTAAGTTACCCCAGCAACAGACTATCTGGCTCTGATTGCCACTTTTAAGACTGAAGAAGTTCAGAGTGAAAATCTGCAAGCAAAAATGAGTGTTGAATTGTCAACTGTATTTGCAGATGCAACCGATGCAATTGTATATGCAACAGTAAATTCCCTACTGTATTTCCAAAGAAGGTGGTTTTGTCAGTAACTGTTCCTGAATGTGGCTGGAAGGAACTTCAGGACCATCCCCAAAGGGTATCATAGGCCAAATAGTGTTAGATGAGAGTCCAGAAGACTAAAACACAGAAAAGTGAAATCCTGATCAGCAGAGATGTCAATGGTAGTTTTGCAATCAGGCTCAGCAACGCCACAGGTCATCCCTAAGTCTTTAAACAATTTACTCATATTTTAAACTATTCTAAAACTACAATATCACGTAAGCTTGGAAATTATTTAATGTAAAACATTAAAACAATATTATTTATTATTTTTATAGTGATAATTTACTCAGATTTTCTCAGCAGAAGTTTTTTAAAATTTTTTGCAAAACAGAATCATAGAATCATAGAATTGTCTAGGTTGGAAGAGACCCTTGGGATCATCAAGTCCAACCATCTACCCTACTCTACAAAGTTCTCCCCAACACCACATCTAAACGGCTCTTAAACACATCCAGGAACGGTGACTCCACCACCTCCCTGGGCAGCCTATTCCAATGCCTGACCACTCTTTCTGTGAAAAATTCTTTCCTAATGTTCAGTCTAAATCTACCCTGTTGGAGCTTGAAGCCATTCCCTCTCCTTCTGTCATTAATTACCTGTGAGAAGAGACCAGCACCAACCTCTCTACAGTGTCCTTTCAAATAGTTGTAGAGAGCAATGAGGTCTCCCCTCAGCCTCCTCCTCCTCAAACTAAACAGTCCCAGCTCCTTCAGCCGCTCTTCATAAGATTTGTTTACT
>NW_009648963.1:2659915-2791619 GCF_000708025.1 Charadrius vociferus | reverse complement strand
CCATTGGGACCTCCCCAGTTAGCCATGACTTCCTGTAAATGATGGAAAGTGGTTTGGCAAGCACGTCTGCCAACTCTTTCAGCACTCTTGGGTGAAGCCCATCCGGTCCCATAGGCTTGTGTGCATCCAAGCGGCATAGCAGGTCACTGATCTCTTCCTCTTTAATCATGATGCTCTTTATGTAAGCTAGGAACTAACATTTAATATTTGGCAGCATTTTGCCATCTTCTAGACAGCATAAGCACTTGCTGACACCCTTTGAATTTTCCTTCCTAAACCCCCTAAGAGTAAGTAGTTTGACAAACACAAATCAAATGGAATCCTTTCAAATATATTGATAGGTAATGCATAATAGTTTATCCACAACTATAAGTAAAGAATTATTTTTAACATTCCTTGTTTGAAACAGGAGAAAACACAACATGATGAAGTTAACATAAAATATATTCCTAAATAGATGCACCTACAGGGTGTTGAAAAGCAAGAGTTACAGTGAAAGTTACAACTTAGAACACTAAAAAAGGGTACAAAAGAGGCAATACAACAGAAAAGCTTCTCTCACTTGGCTGTGCTGCTGCATACTTCCATTGTAGAACGTTAACTGCCTGTATAGGATTCACTGTTCAGGACATAAACTGCCAATAACCTGAGTTAGAAGGACAGCTTTAGGGATTTTTCAATAGGTTCAAGCTGCCACTGACTACATTCAATCTGAAGAAATTCTAGTTATCACTTAATCAATTCAAATTATTTTTCTCAAAAATCAACTATTAAACCAGAAACTATAGAAACATGGATAAACCTGTAAATGATCATTTTAAAATAATTTTGAAAAATATCTTCTTTTGCTATTCAGATGAGAATACAGATGTATAGTCTTAGTTATGGTTGGTGGTTACCATCAGACAAACATAAAACGTATAAAGAGCTGCTTAAATATTTTCAGTGCAATGGCTGAGGCTTCTTAAATATTGTAGCTGTTACAACAGATGAAGTTCCATCTGTGGTTGGTAGTAATGCAAGTTTAATTCAATATCGTGTTAAAGTCATTCTCTGGTTGATGGAGTTTCAATCTACCAAGCACTAAAAGGGGCCCTCTTCCAAAGCAAGGTTAGAAACTTTGTCCTGGGGTGATGAAACCTGTGAATACCATTGCTGAAAGACCTTTTAATAGCTGATGTTTTATGACATCAGATCTCAAATTCAGAATTCCCGAGATGTAGAAGCAGTATGTGGTAAATAGATTCTTTATTCTCAATTGCTTTTTGAAATATTCTTTGTAAAAGACACCTGTCCGTATGTCTGACATGCTAATCCAGCATCATTGTACTTCCTGGATAAACATCCTGATTATTTTTAGAATTGTATTTAACACCTCATTATTTTAAGCTTAAAATTTAGCTTAACAGGATAATAAATCCCTTGGAAATACCTATGCTGTGGTGTTAACTGAGGGCCTGAAATTGTACTTGAGGCAAAACACTCTGTCTTCCCCTAGGTTGAATACAGATGTGAAGCCACCAAGGGATGAACATACCTGAATTTCCAACAGGTACAAAGCGGGCAGGTTTGAGTTTAGATCCCATGCGGGAAAAGGTTTGAGCTTAACAAACTTAGACTATTCAGTGCTGTGAACTCCAGCCCAGCTTGGACACAGATAACAGAGTTGTCTGACTGTAACTTTATTGGCTCAATTCATCCAGGATTTCTCTTTGTGGCTAAAAAGGAGCTTTGAATATATAGGGAAGATTTGGTCACTGGGAGCCGAAATGCTTTACTTTATTGAGGAAACATCTGGAAAACTTAGATACTTTCATATACGATGTTGGCAACATCAAAGCAGCACTCCAATCATATTCAGATATAATTGGGAAGTCATTGAAAATCTTTCCATTCTAACTTCTAAAGTTCCTCAGCTGCTAAGAAAAACACTGCCACACCGCCACTGGCAGCCACACACAGACCTGTTCGAGGGCTCTGCCTCATACAATTCAAGTGGCTGGGAATCTCGCCGCTGCCGCAGGAAACGGGCAATTTCCAGGATACCTCTATTCAGGAGGCGAGCCTTTGTTAAACACTTGGCTTTTTGATTGAAAATATGAAGCACGGTGGGATTAAAGAAAATTAATGCAGTCCCTGAAATGAACTCTTGCAAATTCGGAGCTCATTCCCTGGTTCCCCCTGTTTCTCTAGGGGAAAGAGGGACGGGGGAGCGTCACCATTGTGACAGCTTCGGTTTAATTTTCTCACGTGAATTAATTCATCACGTCTAACACTGAAAAATAACTAACGGGTGAAATGAGTGTATATGTGTGGCTTTGAAAAGGAAATACTGGCTTGAAATACTGCTTTCTTTTTTGATGCTTAACTACAGAAATCCCAGGAATCGTTTGAGAATTGCTGCTCCACACTGAAGGGCTAAATTTTTGGTATGTGCTACCAAAAGTATTTATTAGTGCTATCATACAGTCTTTTGATGTGTAGGTGTAGATTTATTCCTTTTGAGTGCTTCTATTTAGAGTTGAAATTTCAATTGTATACTCAGACACAGGAAAAAGAAAAGAACGGATAAACTGTATGGAAGAAATATGATATGAAATCTGAGACATTACAGAATTTGTTAACCTTCTGGCAATCTTACTTTATTTCAGATTTTACTATACTGCATTTGAATTTGTTCTACATTTTGTAATGCAAGCAAAAATCATATTTAAGAAAATATTTTAATTTTAGAAGACCAAATGCATATATAGAACGGGGCTGCATACAATAACACTTTCAAAACTCAGTGTTTGTATCACAACATCTAGACCTTAACAGTGACAATTTATCAATTTAGAAGAACTTTCACTGAGAATTTTACAAGAAAGTTGTTTTTACAAGAAAAGGAGTCAGGCAATTCAGGTTTCACTTTTCATCAATATAGAGGAAAAGGGATTCACAGGTTGGATAAAAGGCAGTGTCAGCAAATTGTTTCTTTACTAAATTTCTTTCTGCAATTTGTGTGTTAATTGGTCTCACCTTCTGCTACTTTAATGCCAAAATTGCATTGTTGTTAACTCTACAGGAAGCAAAAGACTACACTCTTCTCTTTTGAATCAGGCAGCATTGCCCCTCAGTCCCTTTAGGTGAGATATTGAGTCTTCTCTTTTCAAGGAATTGCTTTTGAGCAATTTATATCTAGTCTTTTTTTGCTTCCTCTAGGCTGGACTGTGCTAAAGCAAATGCCAAGAGCTCTTCCAGCATGCAAAGTGTCCAGACAGATGTTAATCTGATGGTGTGCCTCTTTTTTGTTCATGAGGTATAACCTTAAAATACAGCCAACAAATTAATATATAAACCCTTCTACTTCCTACTTGCAAATAGGTAGCTTTTTCCTGTTCTTGCACTAGATCTTATTTAGGAAATACAGACAAAGATGCCTAATACTTCCAAACTTCTATTGGAGTCCATCTGCTTGAAAAATGAGGTTTTGGCAGAGGCTGGCTTTGGAGTAGTATGTCTGCCATTACAGATGTATTTTATATTATCTTTTTTAAAGACTGTCATTGCTTGTAACTTCTATGATAGAAAATTTGCTAGAAGCTAGGCTGCAATAATTGAAAATCAAGAAAAAGCTAGGAAAGATTTTACCTCTCACTCAATGGAAGAAACAGAGTACTTGAGCTACATGTTTTAATTTTCCTTCCCTCTACAATAAAACCCAAATGTTATCTTAAAATATCCAATAAAGCACTTACCTTTTTTACTTCTGAGATACACTGCTGTGAGGAACTCTCAAATTTTTCCTGTCTTCTTTAAGTATTCCCTTTTTAAGTTGGTAATTATCAATACGTGCATGCTTACAGCACAATTTAGTCCCATTAATTGGTCTTGAAATGATCCTATGGTCAGTGCAGATCATACAGAAAATACCAAAATAGAAAATACCAAAACTGAAGCAGTTCATGAGAGGAAGAAGTCAGTTCTAAGGAGTTTACCTATTTAAAATGAGGATTTTTAGGTACTACCACCTCAGCCAGTGATGGGACACATGAAACCTTAATACTGCATTTGGCTTTCACACATCAGCAGAGTCTGATATTCTGAGCACTTTTATTCAAAGAATCACTTATATTGTTTGTCCATATCATGCAAATCTGCCATCCTTTATTTCCTTTATTTCCCATGCTTCAGAGTTTTAAACAAAATGAGACAGGTTTTAAACAAATCAGCACAATATACATCAGAGATCTAGTTCCTCAGGATAACCTTCTAGTCTGACCTCCAAACCTGTCTCATAACCTCAGCCACTTGGCTATTTATTTCCCTGAGTGAATGGAACTAATTTCTTGTTCATAGAAGCACGGGCATTTGTTCCTATCCTAGGAATCCTGTGCTAGCTAATATCTTCCCTGACAAGGAAGCTGACAAGATCTAACTTAAAAGCTGGGTCTGTCCTTAAAGCTAGGACATACTAGATCCTCTTTAGACCATAGTTTGTTCTTTGTGGTGGGTCTGTTGAAAGAACTTTAGCTTTCCATAAAGTAAATCATGTCTCTAGAAGCCAATAAATATCTGTAATATCTTCTTAATCGCAAACAAGAGATAAAGTAATATACTGTCCCATATCCAAGATTCCATAACTGTAAATTTTGAAAACATTCCCAGCACATACAACTGAACAGTTTTACTAATCTGTCAGGAGAGGATCTTCCCAGACAATCCTTTAATTGGGGCCAGGCTTTCTGTTTCAGACAAGACGGGACTGCTGGGCTTTTGAGTTCCTCCACTAACACACTGTTACATCATAACCTCAAGATATCAGATGGGTCAATCAATACTACACAGCTAAAAGCACCTACTCATAGCCTCAAGAAAACTACAAGCTCTGCCCAAACCTTTCAAATAAGTTATTTGTTAGAATGAAGAGGACTGTGGGTTTAGGTCATAACCTGACATTCTGGGCAACAGATTTTGGGTCAGAAGCCAGGTCAGTATCCACTCCTCAGATCTGCACTCCCACAGATGGTTAGATCTCACATATCATAAATCAGGTAAAAGATCAAATTCTAATACATCCAGGAAACCAAAAGGTATATTTAAAAGTCTTATATCATCCTGTCCAGGATTTCCCTGACCAAAAGAAAGGCTTAACTTCTAACTTTTGATCTGGAAGCTACATTGTCAATTTAACACCTCCATCTTTGGCGATATGTTCCTGCAGCAAGGTTAGCCTAGCCACAGTCATTGACTTTTTGATATATGTAGGTGGACACATAGTCATCCATCCTTCAAGACTGTCTTCTAAAGTCCCTTTAGAAGTAAACCTTCTAATGTTACACTGTTTCTTTGTTTCTTACAGAGTATTTTCATTTTTGTTGTCTTCCTACCTATTGTTAACAAGGCCAATCACAGACACAATTTGCTGACACAGCTGCAGAAGGGACACCTTGAATCCCATACTTCAGATATGGCAATCTGGTAAATATAAAAGTCCAACGATAATTAGTAACTACGTCCCAAAGTTCACATAGTGCTACTCTGTCATGGGAAGGGAGTCCCTCCAATCCTACTGCCATCCCCAGTCCTTCTCTTTATCAGCACTAACCTGCTTCAACCCTCACCCTCCTAGGGGAAGGGAAAATACCTAAAACCTTCCCCAGCCACAAACATATATGTAAATTTCTCTGACTTTTGGGGGCTGGAAACTCACCAGCCCTGGATGATTCCCAGCACCTGTGCATGATTTCCTTACAAAATGGGACCAGCTGCCTTTTTAAGGGCCCCAGAACTCCCATGCTCTGTAATACTGGAGTGGGGGAGAAACAAATTTCTTAAATTTTACTTAAGCAAGCACTAGAGTGGAAGATAAATTAGAGCTTGTGGACTCATGAACAGGAGGTTAAGCTGAAGGCAGAAATAGAGTAAGGGCAAAGCTGGGAGGGAGTAATGGGATCTGCTGTAAATCAGGAAGCAATGGTGAAAAAAAGAACAATAAGGCTGAAAGAAAACAAGTATTCTGAAGAAGATGTAAAACAGGCTAGGAAGGAAAATGAGATTAACTGGGCATGAATAAGGGAAGAGGCATGAGACACTAGAAAAAAGAGACTGGAATTAATATAAATATAAGCAGAGTATATAGAAAAGTAGAAAGTCACTTCCACACATAAACAAGTAAAATAAAAGCCCAACTGTTGAATTAATGTGGTATAGTTAATTGTTTTACACTGGAAACTGGAAGAATTTGCTTGTAAAGAGGAAGCAACTTTAGAAATTATTTCAAAAGTGAGTTTGGACATGGTAGACCAGAACAGCTGTTCAGAAGCCATTACAGTCCATTGTGCAAATTTTTCTTAGTTCAGTGCTTATTGGCTTAATAGAGCTCTATTAATCTTGCTGTCATCCCTGCACAAATTCCACACTTAAAAAAAAATAGCCCCAGCCCCCCCTAGACTTACAGCATGAGAAGAATGCAGAGGGAGTCAGACCCACTCTTCCAAAAAGAGAGGGGGGCTGCACAGTGAAGACATTGTGCATTGCAGAGGTAACAGGGGAAAAGGAGGCACGTAGCTGTGCCTGACTCTCTCTCATTCCCTTTCCCTTTATCTAAACGCCTTATTTTTTTCTGACTCTGTGTTGCTTTCCACAGAACCAGTGTTTTCATCTCTTCTAAAGTGAAAAAGATCTGTACCTCATCACATCCCAAAACACAAGGGACACAGAGTTCCACGCTTCACTCATCCTTATCTGCCTCTTCCACTCAAAATGATCATATTAGTAGAGCTACTAGCCCAAGGACTGACAGAAATCTTCTTGATGTTTGTTTGCAGAAAAGGATTAGTGCTGGAGGGGGTATAATTTTTCCCTCTATGGTCAGAGCAGAGTATATTAGCTTGTTTTTTAAACCCACACTGGTGCACTAACACAGCTTTTGGAATGGTAATTCATAGGCAATGTCCATCTACGAGGCAGTAAGTAGAGATGCCTCAAATAGCTAGAGGAAAGGTTGCATTGAAATCACGTGGGATTAGTTCTAAAAATATCTTCATTATCTAGTATATGTAAAATAGATCCTGAAACATGATTAATTTTATGTTCTCCCTTCATTCCTGTGCATGATAAATTGTCAGACATTTTTTCTTCCAAATTAGGTAAGCTTTGATTTATCTTTGAACTCGACTTCAGGCTAGGGTAAATTTTTTTCTAATTGAATTGTAGTCCCTAGAAAAGCTACAGAGAGGTGTTGACATAACCTTAACCACTGTGGTTCTGATGGTTTGTTTACCGTAGCTGTTTGCTTTGGAATAGCAGGTTTAGAGAAAAATCTGTGCATATTGCACTCCACAAAGCACATTAAGATGTGTGACTTCATGCAGTGGTTATTGCAAAATACTTAAACTTTCATCTGGAGCTGACTGGTCCTCCTTATGTCGTACGTATCAAAGATTGCAATCTAGCTTATCCTGCTATGTAACCAGAACTTTGATATCACTGTGGAGCTTTGCCCTGGATCCTGCCCTGAAGTTCATCCTCTTTTGAGATTACTCTATGAAGAATGGTTACGATTACATTAATTTCTTCTGTTCCCCTTGGAAAAGCTTTTACTTACCAGAACGTTTAATGATGCATCTGAGTTGTGAATCTGAAGATGAGGCTGAATTTTCCATGTGTAGTAAATGGAATGAATAAAGCAACAGACTACAGAATGCTATGTAAATTATTCACAGGATTTAGGATGTTTGGTTATGTCTTGCATTAATCAGTATGGTTTTAATCACACTTGCCACAAATGGAACACATTTTTTACTAAAGGATCAAGGAGCCAATTTTGAAGATAACAGACTTTTCACATGTTTTGTACCTTCTGTCATGACAGATCAAGCTATCATTCACTGCATGATGTGTATTACTCTTTTAACAGTAATGTTAGTTTTCTTCAGGGCAATGTCATAACAAATAAATATAAAGCATAAATGTGATGTCTTTATATCCTTAGCATCTGAGGTGTGAGATCGCCTACATTAGCAACTGCCCTTGAGCTAAACAAGATAGCCTGAAAATTCAGATCTGTAGAAGATTTTACTGTTGTTCTTGTGGCTAAGAATTTATAGATAAACTGGTGCCAACTTTTACTATGTATGTAGCTTGGGTTTTTTGGATTTTGTTCAACTTCTAAAAGCCTGTTTTGACAGCACAGATTTGTCTATGGGTAAAATAGCTTAAAGACAGGCAGAATGCAGCTTCCCATGTATTGGAAAACAACCTATGAATTTGAAAGGCTCTCTGAAAGAATGATTTAAAAAATATTACGGGGCAGACATGGAGTTGGAGTAAATCAGCACTCAAATTCAAAGTAGCCACACTGATTTATACCAGATGAGGATCTGCCCATAATAAAATTAGTTTAAAATTTAAATATTTATGCAACTGAGGTATTACAGAAACTTTAAAAGTAAAAGACTTTTCTTAATCTTTCCAGTCAAAGTCCCATGACTTTTTGTGGTTACTGGTATGTTTCCACCATGCTATATTTTTGACTAACTGTCTCTTAATTTGCTGCAGGCCATCATGTATCTGTATCTGCGAGTAATTCTGAGCTGAACAAATTAAGCTGAATAAAAATCAAGTTATTTCTTTTTCTAAAAGAGCTTTAAAATTAACAAAATATAATTGCCCTTGGATTACAAATACAAGGTGATAAGTAGAAAGGCAAGGTTTGTTAACATCTAACATCTGAGCAGTGAAAAGAATTCTCTACAAAATATCTAAGGAAATTTCAACACACTTATGTCCAACTGAAGGCTCTCCATAAATCTGATGTCGTCACCCTTTGAGTTCTCCCTCTGGATGGTGCTTGGGCCCCCAGTTCTGTAGATCGTTTTTCCCAGACATACTCTTGTATTTATTGGCAGCTCCCCTGAAGTCAAAAGCTTATTCTGTGTTGGAGTTCCTGTGTGTAAACTGAAGGTATTTTAACAAAAAAGCTCTAGATTGAAGGTGTTTTGTTGAGGACTTCTAAGTACGGTCTTGTGTCCTGGTCTATGTATACCTCAAGGAACGTGCTATTCAGTAGTTTTAATGTTTTGTTTAGTTCTTTGTGCTGATCCATAGTCCAGATGTTCCAGCAGAAGTTATCTGGAAGCAAATACTCTGTTTGGGACTGTTTTTTTAAATACAAAATAATGAGTCAAGTCATCCGCCCGGAATAATGAAAAGAATTCCCCCTCCTCCATGAGAACAGCTCAGCTTAGTTCACTGATCTAGCAGAAAAAAAATGTAAATCCTCTGAACTTTCACAGTGCCATCTGATTTTGGAAGTACTTAGTATGTACTGCCTGTTCAGCCAGTTGTCCAAGTGTTATTAAAAGTGTCTGGAGTTTCTTTACACAGATAAGTATATTAGGACTGAGTTTCAGCTAAGAAAGTTAAAAGGTGCTTAAGCATTGCTGGAATGTCAGCCATTTAGTCTTTGATTTTGCTTACGGGAAGTATACATAAGGAGTTCACCATTGCAGACCCATTTCCAGGGCTCATTTTTTCATACAAATATGCTTGTACATAAGCTGCACATCTGGAGCTGTTGATCTTTGATTTTTATATGAGCTGAATGAGTTGTCTAAACGAGCATGCACTTTCCAATGGTCTTTTAGTCAGTAAGTAGGCTACCCACCTTAGTCATACTATAACTGAACCCTTCTACATTTTAGTTAAAATTTCCCTTTGTAATTCACATTATGATTGTTGCTATTCTGACTTCCCAGATGTTTTACTTGGCGTAGGCTCATTTCAAAACTTTTTTCTGTACAAATATCACTAATTTGAACCATCCAGATTCAATAATTATAGATATTTCCAGAATCAGAACGACTTCCCCACAGTAACATCAGTATAGTAGATGCTTGTTTACATAGAAAAACATGGAGATGAACAATTAAGAATTGATCCATAAATATAAAAATTAAAATAGCTGTATAAAGCCTCCCACCCCCTCAAAAAAAATATGCTCATGACCTCTTCAAATCGTAGTTTCAGAGGGTTTATTCAGTTAGACCATTAGGAAATAATCTATGTCTACATGTAAGTACTTTAATTATGTATAACGTTCCTTGAATACTCTTAAGTGACATAGAGTTCAAAATAGCTGTTATATAGAGAATGAAAATGTTTGAAGTGTTGCGCACAGCAACATGTTTTGTGAAGGGTAGCTTTTGATCATATCAAAAGATAATGGTCTGAAGTTTAACACTTCGAGCATACTAGGCAAATGTCTATTTTAGGTACATATGTTTACATCTGAATATACTATTATGGCCCCTCACTATATTTAACATATTTACTTTCACCAAAAATAGTACCAGGAAGTAATATTACTTTATTAGTCTGTTAAATTTTTTTCTATTAATAAAGAAAATTAAAAATTTGCTAATGAAATTCATAGATTATATCAATTTGGGAGAAACTCATTTCAGATTATGGTCACAATAATGTATAATTTTTTATGATTCCTTTTGTTTTACTCACATATGCACAGAAAAGCATATTTGTTAATATGTATGTGTTCAAAAGTATGACTTATCCGATTATAGTATTATGTCATTTCATAACCACTATTCTGTAAGATTAACCTTTTCCCTGTTAGAGGAGCATGTCAAATTGCCGTGGTAAGGATGACTGATAACTTCTAACTTACCTTTATTGGCATTAGGAGCCCTTAAGTGTGGCATCTGCAGGTGAGACAAGATAATACATTTCAAAAGCTCAACATGCCTCAACGAAACAACAGAGTAGCAGCTAGTGACTCCCACATGCAACCAGCCCTTACACAATGAGACAAACAAAAATTGTGAATGAAACGGAGTCTTGGGATTTGTCCCGAAAGATACTGCAGCTGAACTTTGACATAAAATATTTGGGAAAGAATGTCAATGATGCTCACCCTGAGAGGAAAAGGCCTCACCGGCCAGCCCCTCTGGGTTATACCCCAGGGGACTCAACCACTCCGTTTTATCTGGCTCCAGCTGTTGTGATCAGAGACTGGGCAACAGGTGTCCCTCCCTGGAAGGAAGGGTCAGAGCTCCCAGGAAAAGGGGAAAAAGGAGATTTTTATAAAGCGCATGCATGGAGTTCAGCTAACAGCTGATAAAGAGAAGACATTGCAGGTAGGAAGGAGTCACTAGCAAGTAAATAAAAAAAAAAGAAGGATGCTTTCAAAAGAATGATGCTAAATCTGTATGTGGTTAGAAAAATATATCCTCATTTTTAAAGGAAGATATGTTACTAGGACTATTTGCATGTTACTTAATGTGAATAAGAGACTATCACATGAAGTGAACCTGAGCGGGAAAAAAAAAAAAGATTTCTATCTCAAATATTCAAGTTTAATCCAGGGTTCTGTTGAGACTATACACAGAGAAAAATTCCTCAAATTTACTTCAAAATATGAAAACATTTGCAGTTCAAAATGCTTTTCCTAAAACAGTTGCACAACCATTACAGCTTAAGAGTTTTATTTAGCTGGTTTTCCCTTTTTGAGCTGAACTTCCCCATTTTTTATTTTTTTTTTTATCATCTATATTACTTGTCAACATTTATGGCCTTAAAACGTATAATAGCTTCAGGCAGAATTAATTCAGTCATGATACTTCTATGCTGAAGCAAATCACCAGTAAAATTAACACTCATTAAAACCAAAAATGTTTAAAACCTAATATCTCATTGCAAAACTGTCCATTTAGTGAAACCCAATTAAAATGCAATTAGCTTTATAAGTGATGTATATAATATCTAAGAAGGTCAATTGCTCTGCACTTCATAGCTCTAATTTGTTTTCAGATTAGCTAGTGTAAGAAAACTTAGAATGGCTTTTAAACTTTGCACTTTCAGGGAGTGGTTGTTGCTATATGTTGCCTTCACTTAATCATTGTTATTAAAAACGAGAAACTGAATAATTCATTGTGAATAATTCTGTTTGTTTGTCTGTTCTTCATGATAGCCCTGAATGGTAGAATTTCTAGTAATAAACATCCCTGTTGAAAGAAATCCCTTACTTTCAAAGATACCTGAGTAGATATTTTAATCCACATAAATCAACAATTTCTGATTTTCAAAGATACTCAGTCAAAACCTAAACAGCTATCAGTGGGACGTTAGACACCTGTTTGATGGTATGATGAATTACTTCTGTCTAGGTAGCTATTTCTCTTTACTGACATGTGAAAGATCTGGACGGTTAGCTGAGATGGATGCCTAGGTTCTACATTGCTTAGATGATTTGAAGAGATGAATCCCCACTGACTATATAGAGTAATTAAATTTGGACAAAAATGTTAGTGATATTATAAATCCTTTGTACTAACTTCTGGTAGCAACAAGATCAATTTCAAACATTTCTTATATTGTTAAAAGATGAAAGAAATCTGTATCGAAAGCCAGTGAGGCCAATTTACTTCTCATATACATTATTTAACAACAACAGCAAATTATGAACCAGCTTGAGATAGAAAATAAATTCTCAGCTCTCTTATGAGTCTTCAGTGTAAACTATTTAACATCCTTATTTTTCTTTACTATTCATGCTACCAGGTTTTGTTTCTCCTTAATTGCTGATGGACTAAAAAGCTCTTCTCCCTTCATTTGATACTTGATATTTGAACTTACTGTTTCTTCAGTATGTAAGGAAAAAGGTTTTGATTCTTTTGCCCTTCCTGTGTCTGTTAAAATGTCACCTTCTCCATCCAGAAACAGGTCTATCATTTCAGAATTTCTCTTTTTCCTATTATGTTTAAACTATGTTAATTAATTAGCTATAAGTCAAGGGGTTTTTATCTTCCATATGTCATTCATTCTATTCTCTTTTTTGCATTTGCATGAACATACTTCCATTGCTTTTTTTTTTCCTCTCAGCTGCCTTCACTTCACTTCGGACCAGCAAAGTTTATCATCAAAGTGGTCTTTAATTTTTAATTTGGTTTGGGTTGTTGCTTTGGTTTTTTGTTGTTTTGGGTTTTTTTTAACTTTTTAAATATTCTATTAATTTAAAGTACAAAGAGATTTAAAAAATAAATTAAAAAGAGTTTTCTGTTGGTACTAGGTTTTCTTGTTTCTTATGTGGTGATTGTAGATATGGTATTTTATTTACCTCCATAAATTACATCAAAGAGGTGGTTCCTAGCAGGTAACTATGATTTTCATTTTTTTAATAAAGAGAAAATTGTTGTATTTTCTGACTTCACTGCTCATTTGTATCAGAGAAACATCAGGGAAAAATTACCCTCTGGCCTTATGTCTGGTAAATTATAATTACAGAGCAAGCCAGACATTGTCAAGCTTGGAAGAATTTAAATACCTGTTGTTTTGGAACAGTCTTTTTGTCTCTAAAAATCTTGGACAAGTTATTAGGTGGTTTTAGAGATAGGTATCACTTTTTATGTGAATATGTTTTGTTATGGAATGGCTGTAGCTGTGTGAAACCATTTTGGATGCTTGGGTTTTTAATGTTTACATACCCTTATGATAACCGTGATAAAAGTATCTAAGGAAGTGGGGTTATGTGGGTATATATATATACATACATATATATATTTAAATTGCCTTTTAACCTAAGTCATATGCCCGAGCCCAGACTTGTCCCACATCCAACGCATCTGGGTGCAAGCCTGGGCTCAGCCGCGGGTTCTGGACGTGCTCTGGAGCACGATGTGGGAGACACTGTGGGCTCCTGCTGCCCTCGGCACGCGCTGAGCCCTCCTACCCAGGCAGCACAAACGTGCACGAGGAGGTAGCACCATTTTTTCAGTGTGTGTCCACCGTCATCCTTCGTGGTGGTGTCAATCATCTGCTCACTGCCTGGCCTGCTCCATCACACCGTACACAGCAGCTGGTGCTTCTGGGACCTGTAGCCTGCCTGAGCAGGGCGCAAAGCAGTTTTGTGTCATTCACTTGTGCTTTCGGGGCTGTGTACCCTCTTCTTGTTCCAGCTTCTTCAAAGATGCAACACATTTGCAGTCTCTTTCTCTATATATATTCCATGAAATGGAAAACATCGTAGAAAAGAAAGACTTGTTAACTTGTTTCTCCTTAATGACTTTGAGTTTCTAATGAGATAGTTGGTTTGGTTTGGGTTTTGTTTGTGGTTTTTTTTTCTGGCTTCTCATGCCTTAGTCTTCATGAAAAATGAAAAAGAAAAGGAATAAAAAAGAGAAAGAGAAAAAGAGAGTCTTATTTAAAAGCAAATGTATTGAAACTAATTAATACCTTTGTGCTTAGTCTTTTAATGCGAAAATATTGCTTGTGAGAAAAACAGCGTACCACCACCAGAAGATTAAAACTTCTCCCAAAGTAAGCAAAAACCCATAAGTGATCATTACCTTCTCATCTGCATAGATAACTATAAGTACTCTCAGAGAGGAACTCCAAGATTCTCTCTCTAGTCTTTTGATTATTTAGTCATTAATCTTTTTCAACTGTCTGGACAAATAGTAGCAGATATCAAACACATTTTTTGTAACCTTTAATTACTATCAAAGTAAGCCCAGGGTGTGACTGGTTTTTAAGAGAAACAACCCATTATAAATAAGTCTAGATCTTTTTATGCTCTTGTAACTAGAGTCAAAGTTGACAGCTTATGGCAGTGGTGGTATGTACATCAAATTTAGAATCACAACTCCAGAGGAAAAGTGTTGGCTTAAACAGGTCAGAAGTCTAATTTTTTATTTCAGTTGACTAATAGCCTTGGAAAATAGCTTCATGGTTGTTTTATCTGATGATAAATTTGTAAGAGTCTTTGCCTGTAGGAATGTGGTAAATAAAAGGGATGTGGACAGAAATAAAACCCAAGCAGAACAAAAGGTCCACAGAGGACCTCTGTAACAGTTAAACCCCTTTATTGATTGATGTAGCATTTAGTCTCTTCAGTTAGGAGATTTTCACTTGGACACTCAGTTTTTACTGTCATCTTGTTATATAAACTTCTTAAAATAGGGAAAAAGAAAGACTGACTCCTAAGTATGTAACTTTGGCAAGAAAAAGGAAATGGTTAAAGCCATGTCCTCACAATATCTGAGTGAAAATCCTGGTGATTTTCATGAACAGGGAACCTCAGGTCTCCAGTAATACAGTCCCAAGAATAAGGTACTCCCTACAGTAAATATATATGAAAAGATCACATATGTTTTTCTCTTATTATTATTACTATCATGGTTGATGATTACCATAAATTGATATTGAAATGGAGTTTTGATGGCATTGCAGAAGTTCAGAAAGCAAAAGCAGTTCAATCAATAAGTTGTATGACCTTTGGATTTCAGATAAGGGGAAATAGAGAGTTTGTTATGATATTTCCTCTGTAAATGTGTATTTGGTAGAAAATATGCATGGAATTAAAAAGGACATCAGCTAAAAATGTATTCATGTAGCTGATCAGTGCTCATGAAGTGTGATTAAAACTGATAGTATGACCTGACTGGATAGGGGAGGACAGGGTGCATGCATGAATATTTAATGGAATATTTAAGTAGGTATTTTTTAAGTACTGAAATAGATTCCATTTTTAAATCATTTTTAATCTGTTCTGTAAAATTCTGTACTGGTAGCAAACTCATTTTATGGATTTTTTTTCAAAAACCAGGTTGAATATTAATGGGTAAAAGGAGTATGATTTTTAAGACTTTTTATTTTCCTATTACTTTTATTTGGTATTTCAGAACCATAAAACATTTGAACAAAGGCCAACAGCCAGTTCAGTCCAGGGTGTGATTGCTGAGAGGACAGAGGGCAATGGAACCTTTAGACATCACAAATATTCTGGAGGGGTTCGAGGAAAGGATGTAAAGTGTCCTGAGTGTTTTCATTTTCTTCATTTTGGGAGGATTTTGCAAAATCAAAGGCTGTCAAGAAATGATGTGTGTCTGCTGCTGAGAAGAGCACCACCATGGAGAAAGGGCAGCAACTCTGGCAATGTGCCAGACCAAGACAGACTTTCGTAAGAAGACAAGATTACTCAAACACAAAATATTGACTTGTCTTTGGATGCAAATTTGAATTATTCTAAGAACTCTAGTTTCTAATATTCTTTATCCCTACGTGTGATGAACCTGGGAAACAAGTAAAAAGGAGATCGCGTGATCTCCCACGCCCAGAGCTCATGGCAGTTTCCAGGACTAAATTCATGTGAAGACACAGAAAGCATAGTGGCCTAAAGGAAGGAAGACAACTTATTCCTTCATTCTTAGAATGCATTTAAACAAATAACAGGATTTTTAAGTATCATTCCTTTTTGTGTATGGGATAGGATAGCCAGATACTGACACTATAAAGACACGAATAAGCAGACAGTGAGTATTCACTTCATTGTTTTTGAAACATATTTGACCTGGGAAATCAGGATGGTAGTTGAATGACAGGAAAGTACATACACTCTAAAACAGAATTTGGAATTCACTCATAATGTCTCTCCTAATCACACAGAGGCTAAAATCCCTGCGAATAAAAGCAACAATTTGATCAAAATGAAAATGAAATTTACCTTCAGTCCTTTTTGTGTCAGGAAAGATCTTGACTCCTTGCTTACCATGAGAATGACCACAAGGCAGGCAAAGCCCTTTCAAAATCCAAAGCCCCTTTGCCTTTGTAATATATTTTGTGCAACACCAAAAACTTAAATGCTTTCTTGGTTCTTTTTTGTGTTTTAGTGTCAAATTTCATCTATTCTGTCACAACTGCTTCCTTACAGTTTCAGGGTTTTCAAGCCTCAGAATGACCTTTCTGCTTGACCCTGACCCATTCTTCATGTTTCCATGATGCGATGTCATGATGATTCCATGAAGTGCAGTCCCTGAAGGGGTTAATGCTCCCCTATCATTCAGCTGTTAGTTTCTCTTGAATTTCCCACTAGACTGTCACAAAGGATAACAGAGATCTAATAAAAAGGTCACACAGGTGCTCCCACAGAATACGTTATCAAGTCCTACTAGTGAAGGAATGTGAGTAGGCCTATTTGAATGAACAATAAGGAGACAATAAAAGGAAAGTCGAATTATAGACAGCAGGCAAGTTTGCACTAAAAGAGTAAACAGGATCTACTGTATTCAAAGAGCCTGAAAAATTACAATCATTAGCCACGTATCAAGTAAATTGATAATTCCATTATGTGTTACACTGCGAATTAGCTTTAACAGCTATTTCGTACAACTCAGCAGGCACTCACAGCTAATTCAATTTCTACTGCATTGTATTCACACTAATACTGCTTCAAAATGGTATTACTTTTGGTTTGCCCTTCATCTATTTCCTCACCTTATTCAATACTTATAAGAAAATAAAATAGAGCCATTAAGAGGTGTAGATTTAACATAAGGTTCATTGCTACTGCACCTTGTGTCAAAACACTGAAGACCAAACCTTTTTCTTGCGTGTACTCCTACTGATGCCTTCATTAGCCGGTTGGCTTTCTAGTCCATGATAGATCAATGCCAGTTCCCAATGATTCCTTAGAACAGGTCATCCATGAGGACTGCTGCAGTAAGGATCATTCTGTCTACCTCTCTCCTTGCTTTGGCTTTGTCAGGGGCTTCCTGGATGGCTATTATTCTCTAGTACAGCAGCTGCATGTTTAATTGGGAGCCAGTAAATGAAAACAATTTGATGTTCACACCTTTACTGTGCTGCATGGTTTAATTTAATAAATAAGAGCAGGAAGGAGGGAGAGATACAAAAGGGTGCTTTGTGAAAGAAGTATCCAATAAATATGGCTGATGTGCATAACAAAAGCATAAACCATAGACAAAGCAAAATAAAATGTAAGTAGTGAATTGCAGCAAGGCAATACCAGAATGGCATTTAAGACTTTCAGTGTGCGAGGACTTGTGACAGAAGTCTCAGCCTTTATGAGAGAGAAACCAGGGCAAATATTCAATAGAGCATAACCAAAAAAGTCTGTCATAATAATATGCCAACAGCCTTCCACAGGGTCATTTCCCTTGGTAAAGAGATCATAATCACTTTAATTTATGACCTAATTTTACTTCTTTTACTCCATGAAGAATTTTTTTAATAGAAAAGGAAAGGCACATCAGGTTGGTTTGTGTTTAAAAAAACAAAACAAAACAAAACAAAAAAACAATACACAGAGAGAAAATGGAGAAACTGAAAAGATTTAGGGAGGGCAGGAGGAGAATAACATCATATTTGTTGCATCACAACCATTGCTCTTCTAAGATTTTGTCCTATATATGACCATTTAATCTTCTAGACAGATATACAAGGTACTAAATTCTGAGACACATAAGATTACTAAATCTTACACAATAGTCATTGAGGTTCACATCCACAAGCCATTTCCAGTATTCTAGTATATGTTGCAAGTGAATCACACAAGCCAGAGGTGCAGCCCAGATTTCAAACATTGCTTCATAATGTATTTAGCCTATGATAAGGCTGGTGAATCCTTCTGAGTTGTTTCTGTCTCTGAAATGTGAGGTTGTCTTCATTCCTTTGGGCTTTTATCCAAAATTCACTTTTACACTGCTCTAATCAAATAATTGAAAAACTAGGTATTTCTTATTATACCACAAGTGGAGGTCTGCAAATAATCAGTGATCGATGTTCTTCATTGATCATTAGACTTTTATTTATTGAATTTTTTGTTTGTGTCAAATAACAAAAAGATTGAGTAAACTCTTCATACAAAAGAGTCCAAATCCAGGATAATAACTGCTGGCAATTATTTGCTCAGTACTGTGTGTTACAAAATAATCCTTTTTTTTTGTTTTTGATAAGACTTGCCAAATAACTATTTGTCATATGACACAGAGTGTACACAGATTTTCTTTGGATCCCAGTTGTCCTCTCAGGTTTTTATCTATACAGTGATTTTGGGGATCCCTGCAAACACCTGGCTTCTAAACTTACTTGTTGCATATTCTTTGCACATGATTGTGTGTTTAAATAATAAGAGAATAGTTATTAGGTACTATTGGCTAGTTAAAATATAGGAACGCATGTGCTGGGTGTTTTTATGGTTTTGTGTTTTTTTTTTTCCTGAGGGAATGCCTAACTGGATGCGGGAGCACCCATACTGCTTGCTTGAACTGGGGATTGTTTTCAATTGAAAACAAAGCTGCAGGTCAGAATGAGTCACTTGTACAATAGTGCATATTTCTAAATTGGTTGTTTTCTTGGTAGCTTGTTAAGAGCTTGATTTAATGTTTGCCAGTCTTTTCCATGGGAATATTGCTGTAAAGGACACAATATAAAAGAAACTGTCCTACCTAAGCAAGGCCCAGACCCATAGTTTTTATTTTGTTTTCAAGTTTCTCTGAACAATGTTGCTAATCATCAGAAGACAGAAGAGTAGATTAGCAAATATAATTAATTTCTTGAGAACTTATGAAATCTGTGTCACTTCAATTTTAATTTAAAAAAATTAAATAAAATTTTAAAAAAGTAGAAAGAATATGCAAGGAAGTTATTTTGAGGAAAGTCAGAAAGCATGAAACAAAAGCATAGAAGCACATGAACAGAAGGAAACAAAGAAGAAAATAACAAGATCAGAGTTGCCAATATGTGTTGTGGATAAATGCTTTTGCCACCTTGCCCTTTTATAGCCAAAGCTGCTGTTTGGGACCACATCCTCTCACATGCAGAGGGCAGACTGTGATTTCACTGTCATAACAACAGAAACCCACAAGATGGTAACATGCAGACTACACTTCTGTCCGCATCACTCTCTAGTTTCATGCCTTCATACATCTGCAGCTGCCTTCCCTCATCTTCGAGGCTACATCAAGGCTTCCTGCTGCCAGGCTGTGGCGAGACGTCTCGGCTCAGCCGTCCTGGAGGCAGAATGAAGGCACCCATGAGTGATTGAAGGTAACAGATAGATGGACTAAGTGCTCAGTAAACAATACGTGCGCCTATGAAAAATCTGGTGCCCCAGGCCAACTGTCCATTTGGCCCAACCCCAGCATTTAACAGTTGCTCAAAAATATTTGTATTCCATTATAGTTCATTTTTCCCACATATTTACTGTAAAGGATTGCCATTATGGGTTCCAGCTTTTGAACTGGACTGACCTATCTTGTCAAAATCAGAGCCGTGTCAGCAGAAGCTGGAGCCTCTTGTGAAAACTACGTGTGGAGCCTGCTGTACATGATGTATTTCAATACAACTTGTTTTCTCCCTTTGTGTAGCTCACTGTCGATGAGCACAGGGAGCTCTGTGAGGAATGTGTGTGCAGTGAACAGCAACAGAACACGAGGACAGCATGCTGAGTTATAAAACTCTTTTTTTTTTTTTTTTTCTGGTAGAATATGCCTTGTCTTACCCCCACCAGACACAGACACAGTACTGTACAGATGAATGGTTGAAAGGCAGTCATTGTTGACCTATTTCTCTTTCTTATTGTGTTTTTGGTGGAAAGAATTTAGCCCAAAATTGAGCCATGCCATTCTCCTATTTTTTTAGATGTTATTTTCTGGAGAATAACTTACAATAAACAAAACACTGGAGGCTGGCTTGCCAGCTAGCAATTACATGAAAAGATATGACTAAGATTCTAAGACTGCTATAGCTTGAGAAAATACAAGTAATGTTTAATTAACTATGTGTGAATTTCCAAACTTTTTTCATAGCTCTGCTCAGAATACATGAGTATAATTCTGTCAGACTTCCATTTCTCAAGTCATCTTTGTTTCTGTCAGGCTCTGCGAATAGATTTTGTCAGGTGTAAACTCAAGAAACTCATTGTAAAGGCATGTCCTTCAGACAGCATTTGTCCTACCTATTCTTGGGGCTGGTGAGGAGCGCTGGCCTTGCTGTCAGCTGCTCAGAGAGCTGCTCTCCCCCAGTCCGTGTACGTAGGCTCTCTATACTCCCATGCCAGGCATGTTGGGCTCTTGCATCTTCCCTGCAGGACAAGGCAAGGTAGACCTTTCAGGTTTGCTGTGTTTATTTTATTTTCTGTGTTTATGTTGGAAAAAACAGGCTGAACAAGGGAGGGTGGTGATGTTTGAGTTACTTCTTACTTTCTGTAGCTGCTCAGACTTCAACAGCAGTTTGTGGTGATCCTCACAGCCCTGTTTCCTACACAGTCATGCTTCTTCCTAATGGGGCAGGTGGGAGGTGACTTCTCAACCAGAATATTCCTCCTGAAGCTTTGGGCCATTTTTTTTTATGTACTTGCACTCAGTATCAACAGACTGTAAGTCAATATTTACTGGGAAATGGTGCAGGGAACAGAGGTTGATTTTCTTGTATTATTTCACAGCCTTCTAATTAGCATGAGGAGGCTGATAAAGGTCACAAATGAAATTTACCTTCAGACATATGTTTTTAATCTGTAATAAATTCTGCTTGGGTCCATTTCATGGCAGTAAATGTCTATACAAGGGAAAATATTATTAGATTTATATTGCATCTACACTGATAAAAGCTTCTCCTTCAAGTTGTGGCCCCTTACTCCATAGGCAAGTGAACTGAGTGGCTCATGACCTTACTTTCCAGGGTGAGCTACTCTAAAGCCAGCAGGTTACTTCCACATGTCATAGCTCTTGGTCTAGGTTTCCTCTGAGCTGTGCGTGATGCCCCTGTAGCCTTAAAATCTAAGAGGTTTTGTTGTTTGTGAAATCTTTCTTCAGATGGGTTGAAGACTGGCACATTACAGTGTGACCCTAAAGTTGCGTGGTACATCCAGTAGTGCCACTGATGGGATTGTTGGGTAACCACAGGTGGAAGGCCTGCTGAAAAGCACCTTAGTGCTGGCAGGTTGGAAAGAGCCCAGCCAGGTATAGCTTCATCTTTCCATCCATGCTGAGAGGGGTCTCTGAAGCAAATTATCACCAGAACTATACCCAAGTTTCATCTCAGACAGGAACATGGGCAGAATGGAAAGTTGGAACATGAGAGTTATCTGGAGTTGTCTTAAAGCCTAAAGTTGTCCCATGTCATCTGTGTGTTACCTGAGTGTTGAGCCATGTTTTAGAATTAGTTCACACAGGAGGTAAGTATGACGGTCACCCTTACTGATCCTGCAAGGGCAAACAAACAGAGGTCCTGTGTGCCTTTTAGAAATAGCTATGTGGAGGTTGATTTAAAATAAAATTTGATTTGCTTTTCATAGCTCACTTTTGTGTCTCTCTGTTAAACTAACATAAGAAAGTTTTTATTATGGTGTTATGTTTAAACTGAAAAAGAAAATTTACTCTCATCCAAAATTTAATTTGTTACAGCCATGCAAATGTCTGGTAAATTTTAGGTGCTACAGAGAATGAATACTTCATTTTGTCTGACCAAGTGTTCCCATTGGAAAAGATCTATTTTATTTGGGTTGGAAAATATTGGAGTAGTCAAGTACACAATTAACAAGGATCCCGGCAAGTTTGGCATCCCATGTTGAACCTTAGGCTTCTGTGGCTATACTGTTATCTATATCCACGCTAAGCAATGTAAAATTTGCTTGGATATATTCCTATCAGCTACAATTACAATTTAGCATGCATATGTTTACCCTTACAGGCATATAAATGTATGCCTTTGTGTATGGAAAATAAAAAAAAAAATATAAAAAAAGAAGAAGGAAAAAGGTGATGAAACAATCAGAAAGAGATTTGAAAGGCATATTATTCATATTCTGTATTTGTCAGCTACTTTAAGTCACAACAGAAACTAGGATAAAAAGAGAAAAATCACAGAAATGGGCATAAAAAAACAGAGGTAAGTTAAAAGTTCAAATTTATAGCATTGGCATTTTTTTCAAGGATAGTGTGCTAGTTCTACAATTTTCCTCCTGTTCACAGCTCTTCCTGTCTAGTATTAGCTGTAGGTTATAGCATGGTACCAGCTCACTACAGAGTGTCTGTAACCAAGTGCTAATTTCATTAGATACTTTTGTCTAATTTTGTCCAATTTAAGCCACAATTTGTCATCAATATTCTCCTTTGTCATCCTCACATCTGTTTATAATGTACATTACAAGAAACTTTGAATTAAAGATAAAGAGCTCTACAACAATGATATCTTGATCCCAGGTTGGCACTTCCAGGGCCCTATAGAATTACAGGCAATAGTAAATATTAAAATACTGTCTTGTAACATTTTTTCCAACAAACTTATTGTGTACGACCAACTGTTCTGAAGTTGATTTCTACTACTTTTCAAAATGATTGCACCATTGCCCTGCTTATCTTTCCACTTATTTCACTCTTATTTTGCTTATAGGTATTATAAATATTAGCATCAGATATTAAATAAAACAGTATATGACAATTATTTAAACCAAAAATCTGTGTGTAAAAATTCAACCACTAAATGATACAGCAGAAGGTAATAAACCATAATTTGGTATTTCTTTTATTATTGTAAAATAAAAAACAGAAGCCAGAAACGTAACCTGAAATATCTGGGCTATTTCATGCCAGGTAGAAGAGCTCACCTGGGTCTCATCGTACAGATGCTGACATTTGGAGCGGGAGGAATAGGGAAGGCACTGAGAGCAGCTCCCAGAGTGCCGGGGCCAGCTCCAGCATCCCACATTCACACATGCCAGGGGACACCATCCCTGCCAGCCACCTCCTTCCTTGTCATATCCCATGGATGTGCCACCTTGCAGACAAGCCTAGTCTATGTCACTTATTGCTGGCTCAACATCTGACTCTTTAGTTACAGCTGAAATCAAATGGGCAGCTGCAAACAACTTTCGTTACATAAATGATCTGGATTTAAAGCAGATGAATGGCATGAAGATTTTTACATACAGGGTGATGGGCAAACTAACAGCTTCCACTTCTGAGCTAAAATATGGATAATTTTTTAAAGTAAGTGAATTTTTATGTAAATATGTAGCTCTCCTTACCGTTGCGAATAGTCAGTTGCTATGGGAATGCGGCATGCAAGGTTTCGTATTTTACCTCAGAAATGTCTCCACATATCCTGCTATCACAGGCCTTAGGCACCTAGAAGAAACTGAAAAGAAATTAAAGTAAATAATCAGAAGACTGTATGTGTTTAATGACATTAATTTCTGTCTAAAAGACACTTTGTAGATATTCCTTAGAGGGCTCTCAGGAGTACCTTGTCATATTGTGAGAATTTCTAAGCACTGATAGATTTCTAATGACTGATAGAGACTGGTATTACTTTCCAAGTGATCAGTGTGGTTTCCTTTCATCTTTGAGTTTCTATGAAGCAACCCCTAATTTAAAGTCTAATATCTTTCTTCTGTTCCCATATGCAGCAGATGGCACATGCGACTACATCCTACTTTCTAATTCCTATGTGACATTTATTATTCATCAGAAAGGAAGTTAAAAAATATTATCTTTCCAGCTTCTGGTTTGGCTAATCTTATAAATTAAAGAAAATATTGTTTAAAAGAAATTATATTTGAAGACATAAAAAATTTTAAATGTATAGCTTAGGGGCCACCCAGTGGGGCAGCAGTGTATTGTTCTGTCAGAGCGTAGTTCAATAAAAAACACACAACTGTTGAAAGCCCTTGCTTGCCACCATTTTCCACTATATATTTCTGTATTCATCTGGAGGTATTTCTCCATGAAGTATGAAGGGAATAGGAGCAATGCTCAAGTACTGGGGACCATATATCCAAATACACCCAAGCTTTCTTCTATTTGTGGTTACAGATTAATTTTATAAGGCTCTAGAGAAGTACTTATTAATGTTTCTTTCCAAACTGCAGGCAAGGCTGTCACTTACCTTCCTATGTATCTTTGTTTAAAGGGAAATATTCTTTTCCAATTAGTTGAAAATCTGTATTTTTAAGCAGGTATGGCATAAGTACCATAGCACAGCAGCCTTAAAAAGTGGAAGAGTCTTGGACAGCAAGGCAAAGCTGCCTGAGAAATAAAAAAGAATTGCGTGGTGGTAGCTTAATTTTTCTTTAGACTGAAGTAGCTCTAGTGTTGCATTTTCAAAGACACCTGAATGTTAGAAACACAAAGTCTTGGTATTCAGGAGGGCTTTTTTCTAGTAAATGACACAAGTTTTCTTTTTTAAAAAAAATTATATTGTAAAAACAACAAGATCTTGTCCATCTTACAGCGTATGAGTTCCAAGTTTACCCAAAACGGACTTCCCTGTAAAAGTTCTAACCCTGACCAGGAATTTTAGTTTCCAAAAGTAGTAAGGTGTTTTGGGTTATGCCTTTCTGATATGTCTGCTCAGCCTCTGGAGTGTAAAGAGATCAGTGCCATGGTAATGCGTTTTTAAACTATCAGGTACAGCTGTTCCTAAATACATAAACAAGTCACTGTTTAAAATATACTATAATATATCTGACCTAAAGAAAAACAAAGACTATTTCTTCTCAATTTGTACTACTGTTACTGAATTGTAGTCCTAATTACTAAAAAGACTTTTGTGTGGCATCTGTTTATCCATATTATAGAAGTCACATGTATCTTGCTGCATACAAATAAGCATTTAAAGGAGAAAGGTGCATGTCTTTTAATAGACTCAACATTCTTGAATTCAGAGCATATATATACCAGTTAATCTTGTAATTATTTACACCATCTCCTGGTGCGATCATAGATCCAAATGTCTTAGTTACTGTTTTGATATTGATAATTAAATTCTACCATCTGTAATGTTAGATGTGCTTAGCAGCGGTTACACTAATATATTATTTTAATCTGAATTACCTTGATAGTCACTCTGATAATAACAAAGGAAAAACAGAAGAGATGCTAAAAGTATGCCTTTCTTCCTAGTCATACAGCACCTACTTTTATGAAATTTTTTTTAAGCTCTGGAAAGATGCAGATGCTCTTGTTCTTATAGTTTCTGCTTACCTTGATGATCCTCAGTGGTCAACTTTTAAAGAGTTGATTTCTGATGCAAATGAATCCAGGAACTTCAGGTCTTGGAGTCATACCCTTCTCCAAGAGGCCATCATCCTTGTTACACCTTGTAAAAACTTCTGACAGAATATAATTAGAAACATAGAATGTTTAGGTTGGAAGGGACCTTAAAGATCATCTGGTTCCACCCCCCTGCCATGGGCAGGGACACCTCCCACTAGACCAGGTTGCTCAAAGCCCCATCCAGCCTAGCCTTGAACACTTCCAGGGATGGGGCATCCACACCTTCCCTGGGCAACCTGTTCCAGTGCCTCACCCCCCTCATAGTGAAAAATTTCCTCCTAATATCTATTCTAAATCTCCCATCTTCCAGTTTGAAGCCATTGCCCTTCATCCAGCTTTCGAAAATAATTCCTCAGAAATAATAAGAGTAAGGGAGACAGTATGAATATGACCTCTTATGAACTTGAATGTTTTTATATAAATATGTGGAATTGTGAGACAGCTTTCCCAAAGATGTGTCCCTGTGCAAGTAATCTTGAAACTTTAAGAGTTACCTTAAGAATATTTTTTTTTTAAAGTATGAAACAGAAATCAGAATGATCACATAGGCCTAAGTGGTACTGGTGTTACCCTGGCCTTCACTCATCCTTTCTTCTCAGTAAATGAAAAAGCTCACCTATTTTCTTTATGCTTATGAGACTTTAACCTCTTGGTTTGTGAAACTTGGATCAATTCTCATGAGGTTTATGAAAGCTTTTTTAAAAGAATTTTAGAACATTTTTGAAATTGACTGCTATCTTCATCACTAAAGGATAGCTTTTTTTATTTTCAAAATATTGTTAACCAGTAGGAACCCAAAGTATCAAAGTTTAAGATTAAACCCCTTGCATATAGTCCTTTCAAGGTTTATGTGGTGATAACACTTCCTATTAATATTTTTTTCTCAAAGGCAGTATATGCTTTCAGTTTGAATTAATTGTTTTCTTTACCTATTTCTCCTTCCAGTTCTTAACTAGTTATTAAAATAACTGAAACTTATTTTCTTTAATATTAAAAAAGCTACTGACATATGGATTAATAGGATCATACTCTTTAAATCTCCTGAAAGTTATTTGCCTTTGAGAGACAGAAATAAAACAGTAATTATTAGTCCAAGGATTCTGTAGGTTAATCTAATTAAGAATCTAGACTTGTTATGTCTTGGTTGGAGTCCTAATACCAAAGGAATTTATAGCTCATTTCACTAGAAATTTGTTTTTACCATCTGCCTACAGAAAAAAAAAAAATAATGCTACAGTAACTACAGTTTGCATCGCACTTCCACAATGCATCATATTTTTGTTACTACATCCAGATGGGCTGCTGAGTTCCTATGTAGTTAGTAATATTCTTCAGACCTGATCATAAAAGGAGAAAAATATTTGTAGTATATTCTGTAATTCTTAAGTGTATTGTTTTGGTGTATACAGAGTGACTTTCTCCCTCTCACGCTTTCTGCTTTTCCCTGAGTTTCCCTCTATCTCTCTTTAACACTGTACCTCAGATATCACTATAATTCATGATGGTAGAGAAGTCCTGATAGATATTAATGTGGTAGCACAACCTTTCATGTCTTTGTTTCCTGAATATTAAAACTCTTTGTTTTATTGATACATATGCATATAATTTTCTCACTAAATTTGATTGCTGTATAATTGCATGGTTATTTATGTGAGTTCTGGTCAGCTGTGGTTTTGGAAAACTACAGTATTTCCATAAACTCTCATCTGTTTGATGAAAACTGCCCTCATATTTATTGTTTTCAAATTTGATAGTTCTGAAAATTTAAGATAAAAAGGGACTTACAGTGTATTTCTATAGAACCTATGAATGCTCTTCAGAGGCAGGTAAAATAACACATTTTTAATTTGTTTCCATTTGTTTTAGATCATAGATACCATTAAAAAAATATTCAGTAAATCTGCTTTTGGATTGTTTTTTCCCCTCCGTATTTCCAGAAACACGTCTTTCCAGAATGTGAAATAAATTGAAAAAGACTCTCACAAGCGCGGTGTGCACAGAATGTACATTTTCAGCTTGATCAGGGTGGAATTGTTCCCAGCAAAGTCCTTCCTATGCTGTTGCAGCACTCTGCATCCATGGATGCAGAACTGCCCTCATGCAGATGGAGCTCTAAAAACAAGGCTGACTTCCAAATCCACTGGTTTTTGTCCCCTTAATAAATATCCTCTGAAAGAGAAATCTAGTGAAATTAAATGATTTCACAGGATTTCGTCTTATCCCAGTAATTATTTGGCCTTTTTGTTGAGGCTTTATTATTCTCAAACATAATTCTGTATGATTCCTGTGCAGATGAAACACTAACACAGATGATAATTTAAAACCCTCCTTATTATTCCTCATAAGAACTTCAATAAATCATTATAGTATTATCATTACTCAGACTGTTTTGACAAGGCTACAACCTTCATGTTTCAAAATGAGTTAGGTCTGAATTTATCTAAGCCCAGGGTACTTTATGTGTTCTGAAAATGTCATGAAATTTTCACCGCTATATTTCTTCACAGTGCTAATTTACCACCAGAACCATATGTTCCTAATCTTAGATTACAGCTGTATAAAACACTCAAAATTGTGTTCATTAAAAGTACGCCTGTGGTTAGGTCAGCCTATCTATATTTATTTTAGGTACAAGCTAGGGTTCATATTCTATTGCTAGTCATTTGGTAGAAACTGTAGCATGCATAGGAATGGCACAGAGGAATTGAGAAGAAAAGCAAATATGAGTACAAGATATTTTTTTGTCCATGAATGGAAAGTTCATATTCTTATCCAAAGGAATGTGTACACTTTAAACATTTGCTACACTCCCAAAATATAACTTAAATTTTGGCACAGAAATAAAATGCCAAAGGTGATGTTTCAAAGTATGCATTTCTCTTCATAAATATTCAGGGTTATAGTTTTGGTTCTTTTTAACAAGTTGGAGAAAAATACTGTCAAGTATACTGAAGCAAAAAAGTATCCAAAAGAAAAATGTCTGGCAAAAACAAGCATTTGAACATGTCAGCTTATGGTTGACTGTCCTACTCTCCTACCCTCAAAATGGTGCATGAAGTAGAGAGATGCTTGCATATGTGATGTTATACGTAAGAATGTTCTTTGAAGGGAATTCCAGTGCATTGTGTGTTATAAGAAATGCCATGCAGTAATGTTAATTTATTTTTGGTGTTGTGGTTTAAGCAACTTAAATAGATACATAAAACTTACATGAGTTGTTGGCACGCAAGTTATTGCTTCCTGGGGACTACAGCAAGTTACTGAAACCTTTCTGAAATGATGTCAGGATTTTTTGTAATTGAATATGCATATTTTACATGTTGGAGGCTGAAACACACTTTTTTTGGCAGGCTCTTTCAACAGATGCACATGCTGGGGCCCTATTCTAGGAGGTCTTACAGCATACGTAAGTCAATATTTGTGCATAATTTATAAAACTGAGCAGTGGAACATGGCTTTTCCATCAAATTTACACGATCATATTTCCCTCACTTTGTATTTTGCTTAAGGAAAACAGGATGTACAAGCCCCAAAGACATCAAAATGTAGTAAAAAAGAACGCAAAAATTAAAATGTAGGATTAAAATGTAAGAACTAAATATTATTAGCTAATTCTAGTAGAAGCTGACATTTTTTTTCTGATGGAAAAGTACAAATGGAAAACAGAAACAAAGGAGAGTATTGAAAACTTGTAATTAGTCTTTCAATCCATACTCTCGAGTCTCTGAATGTTTCTCTTTAATTATCCTGTCTTTCAATTTCTTTCAGGTTTTGATGAAAGAGATAAGGATAGGCAAAGTTGTACTGAGTAGAAACCATTTTCAAAACATGTCTAAAGTGTTCATAATATTAGTTAAATCATTGCCTATGTATCTTTTAGTTCTTTATATTGCTTTCACACATTCCAACTATAAGAAAGGGAAGACACAATAAACATGCTTGTGAGGACAATGAACTGCTGTTTCTCAAACATGATGCTATAGTGACTGAAGGTCACTGAATTCAACCCACTAATTTCTGGTACTGCATAGTTATTAGAAATCCATTGAAAAAATCATGAATTTAATACATCATTAGCTGCCTTCTATACAGAGAAAAGGTTGCATAGATATTAAAATAAACATTGTTTGACTTTTTTGACTTGCTGCCAAATTGTCAACAATGAAAATATACCATACAAACTAAATGAAATATTAAAAGGGAAGTAAAGATCTCAGAGTATAGTGATGTTTTCATTTATCTCCTATATTTTTGTAAACAAAGAATGAGAGTCATATGCTGCTGGGCAGAGAATCAATAAATATTATAATGAATATCAGCTATATCCAGTATTTCAGCTATATCCACTGAATGCTTGCTACAGAATAGCTAACAAATCATAAAATCATAGAATAGTTTGGGTTGGAAAGGAACTTTAAAGATCATCTCGTCCACCCTCCCTGCAATGAGCAGGGACATCTTCAACTACATCAGATTGCTCAGAGCCCCATCCAACCTGACGTTGAATGTTTCCAGGGATGAGACATCTATCACCTCTCTGGGCAACCTGTTCCACTGTTTTGCTGCCCTCAGTGTAAAAACAAAAATCTTCCTTATATCTAATCTATATCTTCCCTCTTTATTTTTTTTGCCATTGCCCCTTGTCCTATCGTAGAGGCCCTGCTAAAAAGTTTGTCCCCATCTTTCCTGTAGGTCCCCTTTAAGTAATGAAAGGCTGCAATAAGGTCTCCTCTGAGCCTTCTCTTCTCTGGGCTGAGTAACCCCAAATCTCTCAGCTTGTCCTCACAGGAGAGGTGTTCCATCCCTCTGATTATTTTTGTGGCCCTCCTCTGGTCACACTCCAACAGGTCCATGTCTTTCCCGTGCTGAGGACTCCAGAGCTGAATGCAGTACTCCAGGTGGGGTTTCACAACAGCAGAGTAGAGGGGCAGAATCACCTCCCTTGACCTGCTGGTCACGCTTCTTTTGATGCAGCCCAGGATGTGGCTGGTCTTCTGGGCTGCGAGCACACACAGTTGACTCATGCCCAGCATTTCATCCACTAGTACTCCCTAGTCCTTCTCCTCAAGGCTGCTGTCAATCCCTTCATCCTCCAGACTATATTGATACCAGAGGTTGCCCCAACCCAGTTGCAGCACCCTGCACTTGGCATTGTTGAACCTCATGAGGTTCACATGGTCCCACTTCTTGAGCTTGTCCAGGTCCCTCTGCATGGCATTCCATCCTTCAGGCATGTCAACTGCACCCCTCAGCTTGGTGTCATCTGCAAACTTGCTGAGGCTGGACTCAATCCTACTGTCTATGTCACTGATGAAGATATTTAACAGTACTGGTCTCAATACCGACTCCTGAGGGACACCACTTTTCACCGATCTCTATCTGGATATTGAGCTGTTGACCACTACCCTCTGGATGCGACCATCTAACCAATTCCTCATCCACCAAACAGTCCACCCATAAAATCCATATATCTCCAATTCAGAGAGAGGGATGTTGTGGGGGACCATGTCAAAAGCCTTAAGAGTCCACATGGATGACATCCATAGCTCTTCCCTTGACCACCAATGTAGTCACTCCATCATAGAAAGTCACTGGGTTTGTCAGGCAGGACTTGCTCTTAGTGAAGCCATGCTGGCTGTCTCAAATCACCTCCCTGTCTTCCATGTGCCTTAGCACAGCTTTTAGGAGGATCCATTCCATGATCTTCACAGGCACAGAGGTGAGGCTGACAGGTCGGTAGTTCCCAGGGTCCTCCTTTCTACCCTTTTTAAAAAGGGGTGCAATGTCTCCCTTTTTCCAGTCATTGGGGACTTCACCTGACTGTCATGACTGTTCAAATATCATGGAGAGTGATTTGGCAACCACATCAGCCAGTTCCTTCGGGAGTCTGGGATGCATCTCATCAGGTCCCCTAGACTTCTATATGTTCAGGTTCCTCAGGTGGTCACGAACCTGATCTCTTACAGTGGGAAGGACTTTTCTCCCTCAGACTGCCTTGTGGTCCTTCCACTTGAGAGGTGTGGGGAGAAAGGTTGCCAGTGAAGCTTGAGGCAAAAACGGTTGTTGAGTACCTCAGCCTTTTCCTCATCCATTGTTACAAGTTTGCCAGTCTTGCTCATCAGGGAGGGTATGCTTTCTGTTCTGGCTGACATACTCGTAGAAGCCCTTATTATTCTTTGTGTCCATTGCCAAGTTCAGCTCCAGCTGAGCCTTGGCCTTCCTGACCCCATCACTACCAAACTGGGCAGCATCCCTGTACTCTTCCCAGGATACCTGTCCCTGCTTCCACTGCCTGTGCATTTCCTTCTTGCCCTTTAGTTTGACCAGCAGGTCTCAACTCAGCCATGACAGTCTCCTGCCCTTTCCTGATTTCTTACATCTGGGGATCAGAGCTGTTGCACCCTAAGGAAAACATCCTTAACGATCTGTCAGCTCTGTTCTACTGCCTTATCCCTGATGGCAGTTTTCCAGGGGGTCTTATTGACTAACTCCTTGAAGAGCTGCAGTTCTGCTTTCCCAAAATTCAGGGTCTTGACTTTATTCTTTGCCTGACCCATATCCCTGAGGACTGTGAACTCTACCAGTGCATTAACACTGCAGCCCAGGTTGCCTCCAGTCTTGACATCACAGAGTAGCTCGCCTGCATTGGTGACCATCAGGTCCAGTATTACATCTCCTCCACAAATCCATGAGTACAGTAGGGTAAGAGGTTTGGAGCTATTATTGTAGAAAATAAACCTGAACTGTGATTGCTGTGGATCAGAGTATATTTTATTAATAACAAATTATACCAACGTAGTGAGTGCCTTATCAGAACCATTCTGAAATATTTAAAAATCCATTAAACTGTTATGAGGATCCCTCATTTTAATATTTTTTAAAACATGTATTCTTCCACTTGGTCAAATTTAAAATACAGGAATAAGACCAATGATGTTCCTGGCACAGCTATGTGAATGTATGCACATATGGACTTTAAAATGTGCTGGATTCTGTTCTGCCTTCACTTTTTTGTTGTTGTTGTTTTTGGTTTTTGGTCAAGTTTTCTGATTATAGGCTAAGATAATGTCCTATCACTGATTTTATATTGCCACGTTACCATGGGATCTGCATGTATGTTGCATTATCACACAACTTCAAGGTTTATGTGAAAAGTTTAATGAAGTTTCTATAGTGTACTGGTTTATTTTGACCAGTGATGACAACATGTCATTGGTTATTTATTATTTAGAATTGTAGGACCAGGAGAAAAACTGAAATTCCATTTTGGTCATCCCAATCTGCTATCAGTTGTTTTCAGATGTTGGCTCAATTTATTTCATATCAAGAAACAATGACAGAGTGATGACCAAACCTCAGAATTTCTCATTCCAGGAAAAAAAAATATCCATTAGTCAATATATTACCTATAGCTTTTTGATGTACAAATCTGACAATTGGGTTATTCCTTCATTTCTGAATAAAAGATCCTGCAATAAGTGCCCTATCTATAGTATCTTGTTACTTCTGCTTCCAGAACTGGGAAATGCTAAAATATTAAAAAGAAGCTAAAAGAAAATATAAAAATCTGGAAAAAAAAGGTTATCATGACTTCTAGAATTTCAGAAAATGTCTTGCTTTTGTTCTTTTTATATTACCAAAAATTGTAACGAGTAAATAGCTTTGCTTTGCAATGAAAAGATTTTTATTACCGCTGCTATTTAGTAAAACTCTTAAATATCAAGCTACCTAGAAGTCACTAAAAACCATAAAACTGGAGTGAACCTAAGATTCTTTCATGCAAACTTGAGTGGATACCCAGATCTTGTCAAATACACAGTAAGTTAGTTGTTTAACTGAAAAATGAGAGAAAATTTAGCAACATCAAATTAGATTTGCTTTTAGTATGGAGATATGTTTATATAATTCTAGTTTTTAGTTTAGCCTTTGCTTTGTACACTGCATAGGAAAGAAATTTGGTAACAAAGATTTATTACTTCACAGATAACAGATGAACAACAACTCTGACAACTTCACAAAAAGTTCGTGCTATTGCATGATAATGAAGAGCTATTCTGGTGACAAACATGAGCGGCCGTTTTTAGTAACAGTTTCAGTCACAAAGTTTAGATTTGAATACAAACTTTCCAAAGAATAGGAAATAATCAGATATAAGGCCTTAAATTTTGGCTTCTCTTATAAAAACAAAAGAATTTCAACATGAGGAAGCAGAGTTTTTTTTACAAAATACACTAGGTATTGCACTGCTATGCACATTTTACCTATGAGTGAGCTGGTATACATAATGATTCCAGATCACACTGCAAAATCTGTGAGTGTCAGGAATATAAACTAGCTGTTGCCCCCAATTATAGCCATCAGACCACATTAGTCAAAAGACTTTTCATTTCAGGAGAGATGTCTGGATATTGGTACTAAAAAAATATTATTTTCAAAAAATCCTGTCTTTAAATAGCTAAAAGAATCACTGGGAAAATAGATCAAGACTTAACTACAGCTTTCACATTCCTGGCAACTTTTATTGGCATTCTGCTGCAGAGACTGCTTTTAACATCTTGCTGTCATAAATTTCAAATAAAATTATAATAATGTCAAAGATATGATGTTAGATCTGGCATCAAGAACATAGTTTACATATACAGTGATAAACTTTCTTACATAATAGAGAGAACTAGCTAAGAATTCAGCTTTATCAAGCATATCATAATGCAAACAACTAGAATAATGAGTCTAAGGACAATTTCCCAGTATGCAGATGTGATTAAATTGGGTGGAACATCAAGTAATGAGGAGTAATAAAGAAGGACTTGAATCACTGAAGAAATATGCCTGAGCTAATTTATAGTAAATAGGCTTTGACAAAGACGGATGTATCGTTAGGTGCTAAAAGGAAAGAAGCCTCATCTTTGTGAATGGAATGGTGCAGAAGTATTCTCCTTTTGGACAGATAATCTACACCTCTGCCAATACCCTATACAGTGTCCTATATACATAAGCAACGCTTTATATATAAATATTGCTCCACAGCATATGTAGCATGAAATGAAAAGAAAGACTGTGAAGTACCAAAAAGACGCAAATGGAAAGGGAAGAAAAAAAAAACCACAAACCAAAACCAGAGGAATATGAGCGGGAAAAACTGGTGGTACAAGGTATTTCAAGTTCTTTTGAAACCTTCAAAGCTAGATTCAAACACAGATTGAAGAGAAGAATTCTGCTTTAGTAGGAGGATTCAGCAGATTAAATACTCAGCTCTTCTCTATGTCTAAATCCTTATTATTCTTTGTAAGATTACTGAGTTCTAGTTTCTTTTTCAAGTGGAAAAATGTTGCCAAATGTTACCTTTGAAAATGCAGCAGCTTTCTTCTGCTTCTCTCTTTTTTCTGCACTTCCTTCACTATATTGAAAATTGAAGTCTTGATAGAAATAGAGTTTGGGAGTTTAGTAAAGATAAGCATTCCAAACTTTAGCTGCTTTCCTAGAACTTGTACCAAAGTAGCCTAGAAAATTCATTGAAATAAGCTGCCTGAACATACAGACGTACTAAAATATACCGGCGTTCTATTGAAGATGTACATTGAGTGACTGCTAGCCTATATGTCTAGATTTCACCAGACCCTTTTTATTCATTAAGGGCTCTTCAGTCACTGTAGAAGGTCTTTCTGACCCTTTTTAATTATCCAGATTGTCCCTAACTGCAGTCTTATTCTCTCTCTTAATTTACCACAGTCACCACCCCTGGCCTGAATCCAACCCCAATTTAACAATTTATTGTACCTTCAGAGTGAACTATCTTAATCAGTTTCTCTCTCTCATCTCTTCAGCCTGATATCTAAGCAATAACCACAAATGAAACCCAATGTTAAATCTGTGCCAATACCTCTTTCTTCTGTATCGTACACAGACAGGCAGCCGGATTCAGAAAAGGATAACTCTCTTTTTGCTGCATCCAGTGATTTCATCGGGGTTCTGAAACACAAATTTAAAATCCCAAAATGAAATTAAATAACCAAGCACTATCTACACCCTTAATTTTGTCGATGTAATTCCCAAAGTAACTGAAACACAGTGTAAAGCAGAAGAATGACATTTGTTTTCCAGTTCCACTTTTAATTTCCTGGTACTTGAATGCATCGGCTGCTTGTTACAGCTATCAATGTACCTGTGCACAAAGAAAGCAAGCAAGCCAGATAAATGTTAGTGCTTTAATTTTCTCGACTATTGCAGCTGATCATTGGTGAAGTGCACTGTAATCTGGATGCTTTTGAGATTTTCTATTTGTATCCATTCCTGGAATAAGTCTGATGACATATTAAGATTAACTACAACAATAACAAGCAGAAAAGACATGGTTTCCATATAATCTATTGACCATAAAATGAGTAAAATGTTTAACATTATAGAATTTATGCTATACTCTTTCTTCTTCTTTTTCTGCTATGAGAATTAAAATGACAGCTCTTTATGTTTTAGGCTTTCATTGTTAGAAAATGGTTGCTGTAAATAAAGTAATAGAGGGTACACAAACCCTGCCTGTCTCATTTTGTCATCTTTCAAAATAACCTCATCCACAAGGAAACTGGGTTTTGTTTTGTCTCTGACCTTGAAGTATACCAGTTCCCAAGGGAAGGAGAAGAATCAGAGTTTTTTTGTCAAGAATAGCAACACAATGAAATATGTTTTAGGCATGATTATTATCTTATATATTAATTTGTATATAATGGTTGAAATTAAAGTTTACTCTGAACAAGACATTGGTTATGCAAAAGTATACAATTAGCAAATTTTCATAGTAGTGGAATACTCTGAAAACCATAAAATACAATTTAATGAAGACAGGACAATAGCTATATTTCCAGGAGTAAAAATTTATTTGTACCACTATCTTGATACTAATACAATATTTCTTCAGGATTTCTGGCATGCCTCAGGAGACCAAATGCCCTTCCAGAAACGCAGCATGAGGCAAATATGACCAATCACATTCTACTGTGATTATACAAGTATTTTCCATGAAGAAATATAATTATTTGGTTTCAACAGGGATATTTTACTATCAGAGCATTCTTGAAAGGGAACCTCAATAGTAGAATTAGTCAAACAGATATGTCTTGCAAGAGATGTGACTAAAAAAAAAATACCACAACTATGTTACGGCTGTGCTAATGCTAGTACTGCATTTGCCAAGTCATTGTTTGCCTTTGTTTCTTTATACAGTCTCTCTGTATATCTTGGCTAATCTGATGATGCTTAGACTGTTGAGATTGTCTTTTTGCCATTTTGCATATGTCTAGTCTGTTTCTTTGATGTATAGTCACGTATTTCTAACAGCAATTATTATTAGAAGCAGCGCTGTTTAACCATGTGTTGTGGTACTTTTCAATTTTCCCAGTCTTTTCTAATAAGCAAATGTATGAAGTCAGAGGGAGCAGAAGATGACAAGAATTTGGAATCATATGATTTGTGTCAGAGAGAGTGCCAATGAGTCACTCTCTTTTGGGTAAATGTAGTGACTGTTTTATGTTTGAGGTTCAAATAAGTTAGTAATGAGAGTGGAAGCCGAAGGAAGCCATAAGATTGCTCCATTAAGAGTCCTTTTTTTCTCCCTGCAAATAAACAACATTTCATCGTTTTATAAGATTGGAGAAATTAGACCAAAAAGAGTTCTATTATGAGCCATTGAACAACTGAAGTCAATAAAGAGCCACTGACTTCTGTCAGCCAAGCATACACAACCAAGGAGTGTTCAATAAGTGCAGAAAAGTAAGGAAGTGATACAACCGGTCACATACTGATTACTTAAGTGCCATTATCTGTACAGTGCTCTGACCATACCATATCCATGGTCACTGAAAAGAATACTTCACAAATTATTTGTTAACCTGAAGACACTCATAACCTTCAGTTAGAAAATTAAATGGACCCTTCCCCGGTCCATGATTTCATTTTCTGTCTCTGAAGCATCTGTTTTAAAACACCTGACAGAAACATAGATGTGCCTTCGAGCACCAACAGTAGGATTTGCTTTGATCCTGCTCTGAACTACATGGTCAACCACCTACTTTACCACCTGACTAAATGAACACGTCACTGAGGACTACTAGCTCTAAAGCTTCTCTGTATAGCTAATGAAAGAATTACCAGTGTCGGTACCACAGGCAGATCATCCTTCTCTTAGAATGGTATAAGAGTATATTATATAGCACAGATGTTAAAAGCGTTTTTCCAAGTGAGATATCCCAGCTGGGAGGTGTGGGGTGTGTAGGGTGTGTGTGTTAATTGTTATTAATAATAATAATAATCATCATTATCAGGATCATCATTTCTATGTTAACATTACCGAAAAAAGATATTTTTTGAATATATTTTAGCAAATTCTATTTTCAGATCCATGTCTCTGAACAGAATATGCCTTTGAGAGAAATCCTTAAGCAATTCTGGTTTGCTGTGTATACATAAAAGAGCCCAGCCCAAAGTACATCCAAAGTTTTCTGTCCTCTAATTCCAGCACGTGGCTACTTCACAGCACTGCAAAGGGTGTTTGAGCTCAGGTAGAGTGAGTGAAGAGGTTAGCTCCTTTTTGATCATGCATCACATTTATTTTCCTCTTCAGACACTTGATACAATAACAAGTGGGTTGTTGGGCTGGGTTTTTTTTGGTATATTAAATATTGGTTTGTTTTCATAATAGCTGGAGGGTATCTGTCAGTTTGTAGCATGATCTCAGGAATAAAAGAGGCATCTCCTGTCTTGTAAAATAGAAAATAAAACACTACTCAATTTATGAAGCTCCCCAAGGTGCTGGGGTTTAATATGCAAATAAATTCACAAAGCACTGGGCTAAAAGAGTTTTAAATGTGCCTTCAAGAGGCACAGTGCTTGCTCCTAAATCCTGAGTTTGTTGGCTGTGGCAAAAATATTTCTCGTATTGCTCCCTTTAGACTCCAGGAGAATGAAAAAAATCCCAAACCAAGAAAACAAGAACAAAAAAACCCCAAAGCACATAGAAACTCACTACAGCATCCTAGTCTATGGAAATAAAAACACTTCCACTACTTGGTGATGCCAAGATGAGTAATCAGCATGTTGCACAATGGAAGACTGTAAAAGTTGCTAATAAAGGTACTTTCAGGGTGATTAATATAATCAGAAGTGTCTTTTGCTGGGATCCTTGATAAGAACTGACGTGTTTATTATTTTTGATTGATGTGGATAAGCAAAATGCAATCTCATTTATTTCTATCTTGGTTTTATTTACACTTTTCTGCTGTTCAGAAATTTCTAGGAACATGGAAAACATTTTTAATACTGGTGAAGCTGGGGAATTTCACAAAATAGAGACTTGTAAGATTTACTTTCTGATTCTTTTTTAATTGCCTGTTTGATGCTAAAGCACATTCACTTTGAAATCTGTAGTACAAAGATTTGCAATATTAATAGCCTCAAGCTATTTTGGGTCTTATTCAGTCCTTATGGAGATAGAATTTGGGCAAATTTTCTCCTCCCCACCGCACCCTTAGTTTTATAGTAAACCAGTGGTTTAACAAGGAATTTGACCAAAATACTGACTCAATTAAGATCTTCATGTATAAAAATTCTTATATAAACAATTTTGTAACATATTAATATAAAAGACCTGTAGCTGAAACATCAATTATTAAACAGGAAGCAATTAAAGATTTGCTGAGGCTGGAGTACACTGGAAAGAAAAGTAAAACATCTAAATCTTCAATGGAATCATGAACTTCTCTATTATTTGAAACCTAATGTTTCCACATGCCAACACATGTAGCTCTCTAAATGACACTTAATCTTACTACAGCTAAATGTTACCTTCATAAGACTTGAGAAAACATGGCCACTGGTTCCCCAAAAGACCTGGAAAACCTGAAGTTGTAGATTAGGTCAGAAGATGATCGATACTAATACCCCATTTCTAAGCTAAGACTTTCCTTTTGGTGTGTATGTGTAGAATTTTCACCAATTACATCATAGGGTGATGCGATGCACTAAAATACAGTTTTCCCATTTAAATCAATGAAACAGATTTTGCTTACAACATCAGCATTTTCTTGTATCTAACACTGATCTGTTCCAATACATCCGGACATGTCTTTTGTGAGGCATGATTTTATTCTGGATGTATTACTACCGGGATATACCGGAGGCAGACTTGGGAGCACCTGGCCCCCTGAGGCCATTGGCATGGAAAGTGTTGCTGCTCTGACATCATTCTCCACAGTGGCACTGAATCACTCTCATGGGAAATGCCACAGATACTCAAGAGTCTCAAGCAGCGTAACGTGCAACAGCCACACCTAGCAGGAACTGTTGTTGAATACGTCTATGGGAATCAGAATAAGTTCATGGACATCTTGGTTGGCAGCCCTATCACCAGCAAAGTGTCTAAACACCTTAATATCATGCCCATGTCAGTGGGGAAAGAGGGCTCTCACTTGCCAGGGGACAAGATATGGACGCCACCTTCCAACCCAGACATGGAAGACAGCCAGTGCTGTCCAGACTGCATCCCTGGATCATTCTGATTCTGCCACGATATCCTTCCCTGAGGTGTCTATGCCTTCCTCTCTCAAACCATCTCTTCCTTCTCTCCTCTCTTCCAGAATGACATAATGTGCTGCCACACTAAGGTGACTGGGGCTACACTGGTATCACCACCAGCTGCAGCCCAAGCTAAGCTGCCTGCTACGCTACAGGGTATATGTAGCGTACACTGCTCAAGTCAGAGTGAGTGCCAAGATCAGGTCAGGCATGCCACAAGATTTGGTAAATGAGAAGTCTCCTTGATAATGCTGTCTGTGATACACTACACATGTCCAAATCAGGTACTAGAGCCTAGAGTGCCTTCACTGACAACCTCCAGAAGTGAACAAGCCTATGAAGCTTTTCTCTCCCCATTGAAAAGACTACATGCAGTAGGCAGACGTAGACACAATACAGAGCACGAGAAAACACAAATTACTTATGAAAGTATCATTAAGCCATGTTGTTCTGGATAATTTGTGTCTGCTGCACTTACAGACATTTTTCTGGACTTATTTCTTCTAACAGTCTTTTGGGACAGGTGAAAAAACAGACAGATTGAACTGATGGAATGGGATTTTGGTCTAAGGATGGAGCTGAATGCTACATGTACACTATGTGTCATTATACAGCAGCAGGTGACCAGTATTTTGAGCTGGATACCTTTTTTTTTAATATTGCATAAGTTAAATTAGAATGAATGAACTGCGGCAAATATTCTATGGTTACTGTTTTTAATGATAATGGTTCAAATGTAGAATCTGAATTGAATACTATCTATAAAGAAAAATCTATTCCCGTATATGGTATTTATTGACCTGTCTATTCACTGAAATATTTATATTGTTTATATAATGTTGATTGTTCACTTTTCCTTTGTTCCAGGAACTCAAAATAAAGATCTGATGTTTTCTGTATTTCTTTTGATTGTTTCCAGATATTTCAGTGTATGCTTTTGCTATTTTGTGTAGGTTTTGTGTAGTGAAGTTAAGTATGAATGCTGATTTATCTGCAACAGACATACAAAGGGAGAAGTCTCATCAGGCACTTGGGAAAGAAAGTACAATTTTCACAAATGAACTGTTAATTTCTTTCCCATTTCAGCACCCATGTACTCAGGGACATTGGAGCAGCTGTGATGAGAATGATGGATGTTCCAAATTTGTTGCCATTGAACTCCTGCAATTTTAAAAGGTCACAAAGTGAAGAAAATGAAAACCCTCTGTTTTGGCAGAGACAAAGTTACCCTGGCATGGCAATCATGCCAACAAATAGCTTTGTGTTCATATCCAACACAAAATCCTAAAACTATTTCTAAAATACTTTTTCATCGTTTTTATAGGGTGGTTACCTCTTTAACTCTTTAAGACTTTGATTTGTTATTATTGTGCTTTCATTAATCTTTGGTTCAAAATTTGATCTTAATGAATTTATATATTCTAATCTTTTATGTACACATATTTGACAACCCTCAACCATCCAGGTATCACAAGTATTCCCACACAGTCAGTAAAATCATTCCCTTTTTATCACTCTTTGTTCTGTATCAGTTCTGTACCTGTGGCGTTAAGAAAGATAATTCTATTAAGATTTTGGTTTTTTCAACTGTAGTTACAAGTAAATGCTTGTTTCTCTTCAGTGCTAGTCTTTATTTTCTTCTAATTGTCAGTCATATTTCTGTGCATGTATCTGAAGAGAATAATGCTTTCAGCCAGTCTCTTACATGAACATTTTCTACTTGTTACCTTTTTTTGATTATGCAGTCCCAGAACCATGAAGGTAATTAGTAGCCTAACTTGCCAATGAAAAAATATGGGAATACAGACCCCTGAATGAGAGTCAGGTACACAAATACCCTTGTGAATTTTGTTCAGTAGAACAGAAATGTTCTCAGTGTGTAAGCTGTCCTGTTCAGATGGGATTCTAAGCACTTTCCCACTGGGGGTCTGATTTCTTTTATAGCCATTGGTAAGTAAGTGGTGATTCAGAGGATCTGAGTTAGAGATCTGAAGTTACACAGGTTTAATTTTTCTGTTAGTGTCCACTTACATCTTTGTTATTTTTAAACCATAGTGAGTTGACGCTGTTGCAAGGCTCTTTGTTCCCCATACTCATACTGGCAGAACTCCTACAGAATCCCAGAGCCCCCACCTCTGAGGCAGTTAACGGTACTTAGCTGCATCCTTTATCCTTCCCCTTACACACAGTAGAACTTTCCTCCTCTTGATCACTAGAGCTTTTTTTTTTTTTTTAAGACCCTTTGAGTTAACCTTTACTGAACAGGGGTGACCAGAACTTTACACAGTATTAAATGAGGATTCACTAATATCTGGCACATGGTTTTTGTTCTTATATTTACTGGAAACCTTTGTACAGATACCTGTTAGGATTGAATTTTCTACAGCTGAAACAACAAATATCTTGCTGTCATTCTGCAGTCAGCTGATATATCTTGATTTTTTAATAAAAAGCAAAGATCCAGTATTTGTAATGAGTCTTTGACCAGTTCACTTCATAGGAAGATCCTGTTGTGGAAAAGTTCTAGTGGAGAAACTCAGTGTCCTCCACACAGATTTTAAGACGTCGTGTGGGCATGGCAACATATGAAGAAAATAAATAATAAAACCCCTTAAACTTGCTGTTCTTATCACAAAAACTCATGTGATGTTAAATAAGACACAAATGGTAATAGTCTTGTCCCCCAATAAGTTATGCTTGCCAGCTTGGTTGTACTAAAACCAGTAGGGAAGAAACATCCTTCAGTGACTGGTGCCATTCAGAAATAAACATTCATAAGGTGCAAGAAAATGGGAAGGAGTTCCTTGTCAGTTTGTGCCTGATTTTTATCAAAAAAGGAGATAAGAGCTTTTCACATTGTCTGAGACACATATCTTACCAAAGCAAAATAAAAACCACTAAGTAGCTCATTCCAACCCTGCCCACTTCCACAGATCACACCTGAAGTAATTGTGTAAGTTTTCTGAAAGGACAAGTTTAGTGAAAGAGCTGTCATCTAACATAGAATCATAGAATGCTTTAGGTTGGAAAGGACCTTGAAGATCATCTAGTTCCAACCCACCTGCCATAGGCAGGGACACCTCCCACTAGATCAGGTTGCTCAAAGCCCCATCCAACCTGGCCTTCAACACCTCCAGGGATGGGGCATCCACAGCTTCCCTGGGCAACCTGTTCCAGTGCCTTACCACCCTCAAAGTGAAAAACTTCTTCCCAATGTTTAATCTAAACCTGCCCTCTTCCGGTTGAAAGGCACTCCCCCTCATCCTGTCACTATATGACCTAGTAAAAAGTCCTTCCCCAGCTCTCCTGTAGGCCCCCTTTAGGTACTGTAAGGCCATAATAAGATCTCCCCAGAGCCTTCTCTTCTCCAGGCTGAACAGCCCCAACTCTCAGCCTGTCCTCATAGGAGAGGTGCTCCAGCCTTCAGATCTTCCTCGTGGCCCTCCTCTGGACATGCTCCAGCAGGTCCATGTCTTTCCTATGCTGAGGGCTCCAGAGCTGGATGCAGTACTCCAGATGGGGTCTCATGAGAGTGGAGTAGAGGGGCAGAATCACCTCCTTTGGCCTGCTGGCCATGCTTCTTCTGATGCAGCCCAGGATACAGTTGGCAAGTTTCATGAGGAATGAAGGGCACTCCAGGTAGAGACTGGCGAGACTAAGATTTCCTGAGAAGAGCTGGATGTATTAATGAAGGATACCAGCAAGACATATCCAGGCTGCAAAAGGACTATACAAGGTATGGTACCCTGAAGACAAAGAGGAAGAAATGAATCCAGTCTGCTCACACCTGTGGTCTGGCCACTTCAGTGTAATATCACCAAGGCAGAAGTGCAAGGCTTCCAAGAGAAGCCACGTGTAAAAACACTGCCTCCAGAACTGCACAGCCTTACGCCAAAGCAGCTCCATCTGAAGACCTTTTGGATGTGTGATCACTAAAAGATGGGGGGAGGGAAGAGACTTAGTGACTGGAAGCTGGGAGCAGTAGAATGTAGAATTTGCTAGTAATGACTGTGCATACTTAAATCGAGGGGTTAATTCTGATCTGTCTTAGAATCATTTAAGTAGAAGGGTGTAAAATGACACCATATAAATTTGATTCAAACCGAAATGTTTTCCTGTCCACTTGTATACTTTCATTCAGTATTCACAACTAGGAGCTCATTTTTATAATAAATTTAAAGCTTCAGGAGCTACAGAAACAGAGAGAGACTACAGCAGTATCATTCAGGTTTAATGAATTAAAACTAAGTATCACTTATGAATCCAGGTAGATTTATAACTTCTGAATACAAATAATCTACCTGGATAAAATCTCTACCGCTAGCCTGGTTTCTTTAATTCAAGGGCATAAATCTACAATTAAGAAATAATTTCCCTGACAAGGATGTATCAGAAGACACCATAAGAAATCAGCATTAAAAAGCTTCTTCAAATGACTGGAAACTTTTCTACTGAATATTTTTACAAGTGAGAAATTGTCTAAATGGGGTAGATTAAATTTAACTTAAAACTAAATTTTTGTGCCAATATGTATCTGGAGAAAACCAATGCTAATTATTATAAAGTATCTGATGTAGATTACTATTAATAGACCGAACCTCTCTTTGCTGAGGAAAGGACTCAAAACTAGCCTTGTGTCGGTATAGACTCACAGGATATGCACATCTTAAACACTGTACTGTAACCAGAAGGGATTTACTAAATCTAGAAAAAGTACGAGAATTGTAACAAGGATGATGAAAGAAAAACCATAGTCGCAATACAAGGAGTGATTGGAAGAGTGACCCAGGAGAGTACTATGATAGAAATCTATAAAATCATGAAAGTACAAAAAAACTAAGCCTAGAAAAAGATCAAAATGAAGAAGCACCCAAAGAAATGATAAAGCAGCAAGTTAAAAACAGGAAATAAGAGTATTTTTTCACAGAGTGTTTGAGTAAGCTGTGTAATTTATTGTCCCAGAAAGGGAAAGCGCCTTTTACAAGTGCAAAAAGTAGTGAGACACATTTATTGAAGAAAAATCAGCCAGAAACTCCCTAAATTGCTTGAGCTGGAAGGGTATATTTACTGTCTGTAAATAGGGCAACAGTATTACTCTTGGTTTTTTTCACTAAACATCTGCTATGGGGCATTTTCAGAGACAGAGTATTGAGCTAGATCAAAACTTCATTTCACCTAATGCAGCTGCTGTGCACATGCTACATGTAAATCGGGAGGTTGACCTCATGGCCCAGCAAGATACTTCATCAGGTCCTTTCCGTGGTCCTTCAGGTTTACTGTCTGGATTTATAAAGTACTCAGTATAGTTTCCATGGCACTTCATTTCACCAACCCCCAAATTAACCCTTGTAGTTCAGTGGAAAATACACAGCTCATAGAACTGCCAAGTTTTCCTTCACCTGCATGTATCCAAGGGGTCTGTTAGTAAAAGTTTATTATTTAGTTTAAATGCTTTCAGACACAAAAAAAAGTCGTTTGTTTTTTTTTTACCTCTTACCTAATACCCCTCTTGACATATGCAAGCTCCAAAATAAAAATGACAAATTTTATTTTTCAAAGCAAAGAGTTATGTTACTGGTTGAAAAATTGGAATCACACTCAAGAAAGAGAAACAGTAAAATGAGATACCACTCAGAAAACATATAGCTAGTTTTCATTGTTATTTTTAGCTTTCTTTAAGGTAATGCTTTGCTACAGAAGTGAAATCAGCCCAGTTTTTCAGGAATCTTGTCTTTAGCATAGTGCTTCTGTGAGACATCCTTGGCGAAAAAGAGTTCAATAGTTCTAGATTAGAATATGAGTTTATAACAAGGGGGTGCACATGCATACAATCTTGTTACTTTTATGAATGAGTACATTCCTCCTGAATTGCATGGTTTTCTTCCAATTTGTGTAATTTTTGAGGCCATTGCCTTTGAGGCCCCCTTTGTAAAGGGACACTTACACTTTACAAACATTTTAGAAATCTTACAAACGCTTATCCATCTTTTGCATTGCTCAGTATCAGGACTGGGTTAGCACATGATAAAATATTGTCTTTGTGTATACTGCGATCATCAAATCACCAGAAAATGCTTCTGATTTAGCTTTTTCCTTACAGCTTTTCTAATCTTAAGGTTTCTGCAATAATGGCTGGAGAGGTTTTACAGGAAGGTATATTTGTTTCCCTACTGCCTGTTTGTGCATTGCTTTTGGGACTGAGAGGGAATATGATGATCTCAGAAACAGCCAAAATTATAAAAGGAATTCAAGTGAATGGAAAAGTAAAACACCATGTGATTAATTTTATTTGCTTTGGAAAACTGACTGTCCTGCATTTGGGTGGAACTGACTCCTCTGCATTCAATGGTAAAATTCTCCATTCTCTTCATGTAGATCAGGAATTTACCTCTGATTTTCTGAGGCTCAGAGACGAGTAGGTGTTATTACCAGGTTTGTGTATCTGTTGAAAGGTTTTGCTAGTAGCTCATTGTACCTGCTCAAAATTAGGTATGCTTGGACTGCAAAAATTAATTCAGTATGAAACTTTGCAAAAGAAACAAAGTCTGCCTATTACCAACATTTTTTGCAACTAGATCTCTGCAAACCTGTATAGACTTTCTGAAATAGAGTCTGTACCTGAAAGAGTCCAATTTTCCCAAGGTCAGATTGCTCTGTGAACTCAAATATGATTTATGCATGGTAACATAGATCAAAAGTGTGTCAGAAGAAGGACATAATTATATGAGACAAAATATGAAAAAATAATGAGGTCGTTTCCTATTCAGGTATCTATATACAGGCCTTAATCCTTCCCAGGGAAAGGAAGATAAGAAACACGAGTGCAACAGGGTATTTCAGATCCAATTTTATGTCTTGTCCTCTTGATTCTGAAACAAGGATTTTCTGCAAAAAAATAATTACATTTTGGACAGCACTGACCTTTTCTCTGTGAGTTTAATAGGATATAAATTAAGCCATATATAGACGTATAAATATAAAAGTATAAATATATGTAAGATGTAAATATAGACCCAATAGGGTATAATATCTGGATAAGTACAATCTTGAATACAAGAAGAGTTACGGAAATGTATGAAAATCTCAATCGTCTGATCATATGAGGATAAATAACTAGACAGCAAAGGATTTTGTTAACACAACTGAAAAATAAACACTTTTTCATTCATGACACTAAGGCAATTCTTAAAATCCTGTAAGTACAGTGTAACTTTAAAATTAACCATTAATAGCACAGTAAACCTTTAAAGAGAACAAGTCAAGGACAAAGTCAGATTCAAGTTTTAATAAGGCAAACATAACCTTTTAGTATGACCATTTTGAATAATTCCCAAATCTGATTAAAAACTGAGTAATACTCAGTACTGTCACAGGTGAGATGAAGTAAACCCACAGTGAATTTGGATAGTAGGGTTTATTTAAAAACCTAGGAGATTCACTTATACCCCACTTGGTTATCTCACACAATTGCTCACTGGCCCCCCCTGCCACACCATGTTCCTGCATCTCCAGACCCCACCTGGGAAGCAGACTCTGACTCAGCGAAGTCGAGCAGAAATTTGTACTGTTATGTGCCATGCTGCTGTTTGCAGGTACCTGTCTTGGGCACCACCAGCCAAGGTCCCTGGGCATCCCCCAGCATTTGTGTCCACGCAGCTGTCCAATCTCTGGGACCTTTCCCTTCTTCCCAGATCTTTCTCCCAGCCACAGTCTTCACCTTCTACTTTTTTTTTTTTTCCAAGATCACTTCTTCTTTTCAGGAATCCTTCTTCTGTGTACCACTTCTTTCCAGGACGCTACACCCCCAGTTTTCCCAATCTAGATAGTCTAGGTAAGGAAGCCCAACACATGACTGTCCTTCTAATTGGTGGTTCTCTCTCAAGTCTCTTTCTCAATTGGAAGATTCAGGATAGGACACTTTTGTTTAGTCCAGGTGTTATAAAAATTTATAGCCAGTCCATAGCAGCTGCAGCTAGCAAGTAGGAGGCTTCTGCCTGCGAGTTCAAAAGTTCAATTTTGGATACTCATCCTTCCCAAACACATACGCCCAATTATCTTCTGCCTGGTAATATTCACAATTTGAGCTATATTTTTACCTACGGCTATGCTCTTTGATTACTTTTTTTGCTGAATTTGAACAGCTAGTACTTCTTTCCATAGCTATATTATAAGACCTATACAACTTAGAAGAAAGAGCTGGAAGGGACAATAATATTTTATAATGCAAGCATCTGCTATTCTATCATAACTGAATATATGGCACACCTAAGAGTTTGACTGTTATAGAATAAATAAATCATATTAGACAGTATAAAATATATAGTCACAGAACATTAGACTTGGAAAGGCTCATTTGCTTACTTAGTTCACCCTCATGGAAAGCAGAATTAAACCATATATTCTCTTAAGCTTTTTACAGACAGGTTTTTACATGTCTGCAATTATGAGATTTCCATTACTTTTTCTGAAATATTGTTGCATAATCTAGCATCTTGGACTATAACTCCGGCATTGATGATTTTTTTTTTTTTCACATAAATACAGTGAAACCTATTGATAGTTGATGTTACCCAGTAATCCACCTCTCCAAGCTTCATTGGTTTTGGCTGGTAAAATTTATGATATTGAAAACATAAACATCTATTTTTGAAGACACTAATTTTATCCCCTCTTCTTAGTATTGGTAACTTTAGTCTTTAAAAATCTCATAAAATAATTAAACTCTAAGAATTAATCACTGTCAATACCTGCTTTCTTATGGTGAGGTACATATAATTTCCAATAAACTTTTCTTCTCAAGATCTTGGGATTCATGGACATTTTCATTGTGTCGGTTATGGGTATCAATTCAGACATTTTAGTATCTAAAAATTAGTCACCCTGCAGGAGACTTAGAATGCAAGCTAAATACTGCACACTAAGAAGGTAATTGCCTACACCCAGGAAAAAGAAAATAATTGGCATAGGTACTACTCTGAACTTGTCACCCAAATTAGGGCTTCTCCACCCCTTGGAACTTCAAAGCAGAGTTCACTTCCAGGAGTGTGCATGTGGTAAAATAGCAGATGACTTTTTGCACAGTATCTACATGGTTGAAGAAAACAGGAGAGCTTGCTTCCAGACAGACTTTTCCTCCTAGAGATGCAGATCTGTAGTTTCTACTTCTCCAAAGCATGTCTTACTGGTTAGACTGTTGAAAGTAGCCTGAACCAAGGCTGAGATCCCTACAGCCAGTGAAAGCTGGACAGCTATGAAAAAAAAAAAAGCCCGAGGGAGGCTGGCTCTGCACCCTTCTCTTAAACACAAAGCTGTTGAAATGAGGGCTCAATGCTGTTGCTATTCAGTGGTATTTTAATAAAAAATGCATAATTAAATGAAGCTGGAAGCCCAAAACACTTTCAGAGTTAAATGAGAGATTCTACCATAAAATGTATGTATTTTTCTTTAAAAGCACTCCAGACATTTATTTCATGCCATTTGCACATTTTTTTACATATTGCCCAATTTGTAATGGAAAATAATTTGGATATTATAAACTTGGCTAGAAAGGGGTTTCGGTACTTTTCTTTCTAACAGTATGTTGTCTGTTATACAGAGGAGCCATCTTTTGACACATTATCTACAAATGCATGCTGTCCTTTAATTCCTTTTCTGATGACTTTTTCCATCTTCCTGGAGTTGCGAATATCATTTGGGACGGAGTAATAAAAAAAAGAAGGAAAAACACTGAAATCAAAGTATCAAAATATCAAGATCATAATATGAATATTGAAGGATATAAGAAATGTTTTACAAAAATAAACAGAATTGGTGTAATTAGAAGAAATACAGGAAAAAATAAGGAAAAATAATATTCAATACAAGAGAAAAGAAATACTGAAAAATCTACTAGTGGAAATAGTGAACAAGAAGCCAAATAGCTGTATTATAGGGGCATTAAAATGGATTATGGAAAGGGGATATAACAACTTATTTTTTATATATTTAGGACACAATTACAAGAAAAGCAATATTGGAAGAGATTTAAAAGAAAAAAAAAAAGATAGTTTCTGCTTGTTTTTTTAAAAGATTTTAGTTCTTAAATCCAGGTAATTATCTTTAGAGAAATGTTACTAGATCGATTTGCAACTTTTTGAGAAGTCATCACAATAACCAAACAAAGTTGACAGCCTGCATCTTAAACCTTTCTGGAACTTCAAAATAGCTGGTATGTTTGTAAAACAAGAACATATTGGCAATGGCTTTTTTTTAATCAAACATATCTTTGCAATTTCTGTGCCATAGCACATCACAGCTGATTAGATCATATTACAGTATGTGTTGATGTAACCATAGCAATCATTAAATTCATTCTTGGAATTTGTAGGACACATGGATTCTCCAGACTGTTCAAACATTTGTTCTAAATGTGCAAGATTTTCTTTTTTAAAATGATTTATTTTTAAAGAAAATTCATAGTTTTTATAGAATGTTCAGTTGCTAAAGGAGTTGTTGTGCATATATAGCCCAGTTTAATGTACTTATTTCATGCTTGCATTTCTCATTTGCTGTTAATCAATCTGAATTAAGTACAATCTACTGTGCCCGCTACGCATGATGCCTGGCATTGATCAGTTCACTACACACTTACGTACTGTTTTAAAACTTGTTCTGGAAGATATAAGCAGTAATTCCCAAGGGAGCCAAGAGTCGAGACCCCTCAGAAGTACAACAGTAAGCGATAAATTAGATTGTTTAATTATAAACATGAGTACGGGTTATTTGTAATCTCAGTAAATCATCCAACAATATCTACACCCAGTAGAATTTTAATTCACCCTTTCAAGGAAGAGCCCTGACCTATAATTCGCCTTTATTGAGCAGATAATGGAAAGATCAGATGACAAGGCTGAAGAGGAAATACTCAGATGTTAAGAATAAGTCTTTTATTTTACTTTGCAATGAGAATATTTAAATGACAGAATTTAGGATGTTTTGAACTTTTATCCTAGTCCATAGCAGTACAATTGCTGTAAGGAATATAAGGACAAGTATATAGGTACTTGTTAAGTAATGCTCAGAAACTTATAGGGTGGTAGGCAAGAAAACCATCAGAGCTTTGGAAATGGAAATATGGGTTAGCTTTCTAGAACATGTTTTTGTTTGGTGGGATGAGCAAAAGAGCAACCACAAGAGTTTTGGAATCATTTTTCGGTTCTTTTTGTGATGATGGCAAGTATCTCAAGCCCAAATGTAACATGGGATCTAAGGACAATTGTTTTTACAAGTTTCTGTATGATCAGTGGCTGAAAAAAATTCTGATCACATAGAGAATGTTTATTTATTCTCACCTAAGTTTACATGCAATTTATTGCTTTCAAACAGAGTATGAGGTAAGGAACACTTCAGAGTGGGATGGTATACAAGTTCCTTTGACCATTTTTGTTTGCCACTTAGACCGTGCATGAATCGCCAGGTAACTTCCACTACAAACCCCTCTGGGCAAAATTTTCAAATTCATTTTTTGAAGATGGACTAGTAAAATAATGGCCTAATTTTAACTTCTCATAAATATTCCAAAATTCACAATACCTTTCTCTGCAGTTTTAATGCTATTGATTTGTTTTAATTACATTTCAAACCAAAACAACTCTACAAACTGTCAGTGATACATAGTAATCGCTCAGAGTGTGTCACCCTCCAAAGACACTGTCTGAACTTCACAAGAGTGGCATCTTTATGCTCAATATCTGAGACGTGGCCTTCATGTTATAAATCATTTAAGTGGTTAAAAAGTGGTTTGCAGGCAGGGCAGAAAAATAAATAAATAAACCAGTGTTATTCCAGAGTTAGTGCATCTTACAAGGCTAAGTAAAGGAGTGGTCTGTATCCATCACATAATGACATTATAAATCTTTGTACCTTGCAAGGCAATGACATGAAAAATTAGACTGAACAAGCCAGAGATGCACTATTTGTAAGCCTCAAAGGAAAGGTTAATGCAAGTTAAATATTGACATGTCAGCAATAAGGATTATAGCAATTATAAATTTGCACTAATGCCAGCTGCTGTTTAATTATTATGTGACACTGACAGGTCAGCCTGGTAGATTGACAGCTGAAGGCATTTGCCTTACAGGAATTATTCAGGATCTTTGGAACTGACTCTGATCTCAGTTACACCAGCTCAATTCTACGCACAAATCTCGTAGAGTCAGGGGGAGTTAATTCATATTCCCAGTGGCAAGAGCAAAATCTGCTACTATGTCACATGTTGTACTAATTTTCCCTCGTGTCAGGAAAGTGAGTAATTAGTTATCATGTAAACATACAATAATGCAGTTCCTCCCTTCTTTCCTTTAAGTCACTCTTATAAGAAGTACACCAAAACATACGTAAATACTGTTGGCATATGCCTTAGAAAAGGGGGAGAGAAGTAAGAAGTGTGAATTTCTACTCTAAATGGGAATGTTTTCGTTAATCTCAGTAACAATCGTAAATCTTGAGCTTTTGAGAAGTGCTCAGAAAAAATATGTTGACAATGAAGGAGAATTTCACTGTTTCCTAAGGAAAAGATCAAGTGGTGATTAAAACAGAGGAGTATTTCTGGAGTATGGGGAAAACAGTAAATTGAACTTCTCTGTTGAAATATACTGCGTTATAACTAAATTATTCATCTGGAGAAATTAATTCAATGACTGCCATTTTGCTGCACTTGCATTGTTCACTAAGCAGTCTTGACATCTAAAAGCACACTGAAATTATGGCAGTAAATGCCTGCAGATGACCAACACAAAGCCTGTGAATCAATTAAATTCTAATTAAACCTTGCCATACTGAATGAACAGGATTTAACTTGTGGAGAGGTCTTATCTTAGTCCCTCCACACACTGGTGCATTTCTAAGAGACTCTATAAGACAGAAAATCAGGACAGTCATACCTTTTTTCCCTTAAGTTGTATGAAAAAACCCCAACTTACTGATTTCAGTGGGAGAAGATTAAAGCAAGTCTTGTTTTTGAAGTTTCTAGATCATACCTTTTCTATTTTCAGTATCTAAGTAAAACAGGAAACCTGTCCCAAAGCACAACGGAGTTCCTGGTAAAGCTGCATTTTTCTACGACAGAATTCTGTGGGTTTGGGCAGTTATTCATCTGTTTACCTGCGGTAATACATGCTGAATTCTGAATACAGTAAATATGCAAGTTCATCACGTTACTTCCTTTTGAATACTTTGCTTCAGCTGTCTCAGGTTATTGAAGGAGCTGCTAGCTGAGCCTCAGCACTAGTAAGCCGAACTGCATTTTAGTTCTCAGCTTTCATTAAAACTTGTTGCTTCCAATTCCTCAGTAAAAGGTTTATAGACAACTAAATGAGCTTGGGTTTTGGGGTTTTTAATTGAACATTATACATTTTATGGAAACTTATTGCTGGAGGCTTCTGTATGCTTCTGTTTCTGTATTTTCCCTCTTCTTACACCCAGTCTTATGAATTCACTAGTGGCGTGGAATCAAGGTTTTAAGCTTCTATAGGACTCACTACAGCTCTTCTTTTATTCTTATATTCAAGTCTAATTCAAATGTAAAATTAAATTTCTGGCAAGATGAATTACATAAGAACAGTGGCACATGACGAAACTGTAAAATATCTGGCCTTAAGCAAGAATTGTTGGCATTATTCTGTCTTCTCTTCATCGAAAATAGGATGTTTCACTTGTTAAAAAAAAAATAATAAAAGTAACCTCCAAGAAATTTCAAATGCGAAACTATTTGATGTTAATCTTTTATAGTTACAAAATTAAAACAAATCAGAGGCAAGCACTGCAGCACAAGGACCTCTGAACTTTAGATTTGGGTCAAACTTCTGGTCTAGGGTACCAAGAATGTATTACACAGGTTCAGTATTGTAAGAAAGAAAGTCTACATGAAGCTCATAAAAGAAGATTGTGGTTCCTCACTCTGAATGAAAGCAGAGTGAGTGGTGACAGTTAGTGTATTCCATGAAAAAACATACTTCTGATCCTAACTAGAACAGCAGTGTAGACACATTCTGTAGTGTCATTCCACTGTGTTCTTCACAGTAAATGAAGAGCTGAATTCTTTATGGCAATATACAGTGGCAACATACCACACCGCAGCTACTCTGAACCAGACCAAGGAGATGAATGAATCGGTGACTTTTACACAGACCTTTCTTGAGCTTTCAAGAGGAAATACTGGAGATGTTCCTACACTGCAGTAGTTTAACAGAGATTATTTTAAGAGCTTTCATGTGATCAAAATGTAACCAGGCATTTGTATTATTATAAAAGTTTCTGTGTTAGTAATTAGCTTAAAGTTTGTGAGTATGCTGATAGAATGAACTCAGTCCTCTCCAATCAGATAAAAAATAGATTAATCAGAGAGCTATGCCAGCTCTTTTTTTTTTCCTGCACCCAAACTAACAGCAGCATCATTTGATTTAAAACAAATATATTTATAAGTGTACTTTCAATTAAATTGGGCAGGCTGTATTTTAATTAGAATGTTTTCTGAATTTGAATGCACAAATCTAATTTGTGCAGAAAACCAAAGACATTTCCCCAGTTTGAGGGCGGAGTTTTAAGGGAATTATGGCACATGTTTCAAGGGCAAAAACCTTTAAAAGATTGACCAGTCTCAATTATGTTGTTAATTCCTGAGTGTGCTCCTATGAAAAAAGTCATAACAAGATCCAAGGGGTTTGGCAACTGAAAGACTGCTTCTGCACCTGGCATTGTACATGCTTTGCATCACAAGCAGGCAGAAAAGTAGAACTCCACATTTTTCTGGAGCACTTCACCCTGTTATAACAGTAGCAGTAAGTGCCATGATAAACTTTCTGGGGGAGGGAAGAAATTTCACTAATGTCCAGTTTGGAAGACAATTGTGAACAAAAGTGGTTACAGCAATTTCATTTTTTTATTTTTTTTTCTGATGCAAACGTCACTAACCTCAAGCAATCATAAGCACATCTTCATAGTTCTTCTTCCAATCTTGACTTGGTTCTCCAAGGGTTAAATCCTTTTCGTTTGTTCTTTAAAGAGTTTCATGTTGTTTAAAGAGTAAGTAGACCTCTGCTTCTTGGTAGTTATAAGATTAATACCACTATCCAAACCTACTTAAATGAATTCACATACAGGCAAAATAAGATTTTTGCTGTCTTTGTGGTTTTAATGCCAACTATGTTTTTTTCTTTTTTTGAGAAAAGCATGAAATTTTAACTTTTAAAAACTACTAAAAATAATGAAATATATTTATATATTTCTTAAAACCAAAATGGGATCCAAAATTCCTTGAGATTTTTTTTCCTGTAGAAAAAATGCTCTACAGTAAGTTGGGAACTGCTAGTCTGGATCATACCTATCATGTCTCTAATATTGCATGCTGTCTGAAATAGTGTCCAAACCAGTTTGCAGGTGTCGCATTATCTAACCTACTGCCATTTTCCTAGGTAGACTGAGCCTTCTCCGTCTTCGCATTCAGACATCCCAACTCTGTGGGCTTTTTGAGAATGTGTCTTTGAGTAGAGACTCCCAGGACTCCTTCCTGAGTTAATACAGAGCACCTGAAATGTGCATAGGAAATTCAAACTGTCTCCTCTATTGTGGATTGATAAGTATTGATGGGATTGATAAGTATTGATGTGATTGATAAGTCATGATGTTACCAAGTTACCATTCACACAATCCTCTAATATTTTCTTGTAGCTTTCCCTGGATTTGACTATTAATGAAATAATTTCTGATCTTCAAGAAAAGTTGCATTGTTAATATTCACTCTTAATATTTACAAATGTATTAACACTGGACTTCTTGTGGAGACTTGAAACATTGTACCGTCAATCTGATCTGACAAAACCTGACCGTTTACCATCTAGTTTGTTTCCTCTTGCCTTCTGTGGGGGACTTCTGAGTGAAGGCTTGTTCCAATACACAATTATTACTTTGCCAAAATGTTCAAAGGACTCCGATGATACATCGCTTCTCAACCTTCATAGATCTGTTATCCTGTAAGAGACAACCTACTTCAAAAAGCAAAATTGTTAAAAACAAACTTCTTAAACTGACTTGGCACCAAACAGAGTGGAAAAACACAAGTTCTTAGTCCCAGAGAGTTTTTTCAGATTTATTGTGGGGAGAAAAAAAAAAAAAAGGAACTTATCCCTGAAAATCCTTTGTGGTATAAAATGAGTTTAGAAAATCATTGAACTTCTCTGCAATATCCTTTACTTCCTCCAATATTCCCTCAATCACACTTAAATATACAAGAAAAGGCTCTGAACAGTTTGGTCTGGCATTTACTGTGCAGTTAGAGTAATTGTTATGCACATGGCACTGAAGTGATGAATAGAAGAGTTTTATTATGATTTACAACTTTGAACACAGCAGAGTTTAGTAACGTGAAAGATAAGAGCTGAGCCTGACAGGTAGCTGAAATCAATGAAAGGCAGAGGAAAACCATGAGGTGAAACGGGGTTTTTCGAGCTTTTCATGTCCCTTTATTTGTGAAAATCTCCCTCACACATATTATGTGTTTGCAAATTATGGATTCATAATATGTCTGGGATCACTGTAGGCAAAAGGGGAATGAGAAGCAGGGAACAGAGTGAGCAAATTTTCTCCGTTATTGCATGGCATGGAGACTTTGTTGCAGAGGGTGGGGAAAGGATTATCTGCTTTTCTGCTTTCTCTCTAGCCTGGCAAGGCCCTGGGAACAAGGATTACAAGAAACATTCTTACCACAAAGGCTCTTATGGAAAATCCACTGTTAGGATTCCCACCAAAGTATGGCAACAGTCAATGTGGAGGTGGTATCGCCACCATCCGGTTTATCGGTGAGCATGTTTTCTTTTTTTTCCTGTTCATTCCTATCCAATGGTTTTCACTGGTCAGACAGTGTGTTTGTGAGGAGAGGTTTATTCTGTGGGCACCCAAATGCCTGGGTCACCAGGAGGTCTAGGTGGAACATCTATTATCGGTTTGGTATTTCTTCTCTATTTATCCTCAACTAAATGGATGCCTAGAGTTCCTACAAGCTACAATAACCATGATGATCACTGTTATCATCTCCAGTTAATCTAAAAATAAAATTAGGCTTGTTAAACAATTTATATTTCCCGTAAATTCATGTTAGTTGGCCTAATTTTTTTTTTCCTTTATGTCCTTAACAGTGAAAGTTTATCCACTCTTTAATCATTAAGGATAAATGTTCTAGGCTTATAAATACCGTACTCCTCATACTTGTCATTTCTGAATATTGGCACCATATATAATGCCCTTCAGTCTTCTGGATTTTTTCTGCTATCTCTGAGATTTATTACAAATCAACACTATCAAGCCAGAGATGTCATCAGCCAGCTCTTTTGTATGCAACTGTCCCAGCTTGATGATTTCAAATCTTTATCGCCACCAGATGTTATATAACAACTTTTTTAGTTATTAATAGACAATATCTATCTATCTAGACAACAGACATCTTAATTCTTTCCAAATGTAGGAGCGTTCCTAAACTCTGGCTTTTGTATTTCGTAAAAACTTTTAATCTTCTCCACTTTGTGAATGACCTCTGTTTCTTAAGACCTCTGTTGTTCCAATGAACTCAATATATATTCTTATTATATAAATCTTAGGAAAGAATATTTAATTTCACTATCAATAATCTACACTTTAAAACATCTATTTTTATTGGTTGAAACATGATTCTGCTTTTAACATTTTTTATATATTGTGTTTACTTTTTTGACTTCTGCTTTAATTTCACCACCATACAAATATTAGGCATGCAGCCAAGTTGTCCCCTTTCTAATTTTCAGAATCATGTTTTGTCATCGAATAAACTCGGACTGAAACATTTTGAATTTTATTCACATGACCTTTTGACGTCTGACTGGTGTCGTAATTCTTACTGACAGCTTGTTTTCTGGTCTAGTTAGACTCTAGTAGGGCAGTATATACTAGAGGGTTAACTTCTCTGAAAAGAAATAACACATTATTTAAATAAATTTAGAAGGAAAATGATTGATGCAATGTATAAAGGAAAGTCACAGAGATGTGAAGGAAGACAGTATCACCTGTCAGTCTTGACAATTATAAATCCCTAGTCTAAATCAAACCTCATATATTATTTGTATAAACCTTTTTCTGCTATGGATATCCTAAATTTTTCCTGTCCAAGGCTAACAACTCAACAAGTGCTGGAACCAGTCCATCTCTAGCATTCTGGAGCTGTTACTCCACAGTAGTCTGTAAACTTCTGAGTGTTATAACACAGGGTGAAAAGAAGCACATTCTATGTGGCACAATTACATCAAAATACATATGGAGTGGCTGTAGTGGTTATATGCTCTGCAAGCTGTTCAAAACTTCAAATGCTCTGTGGTAGGGGCCCTGTATTTTTCTTTGATAATCTATTTTCCTGATCCTTAAAAGCACATAAAAACCATGCAATTCAAAAAGGCATGTGTGTGTATAGTCTTAAAGATCTACTGAAGCACTTCTGCAAGACATCAAATTTGTAAATTACAATCTCATTCTTGCAGATAATTGTGAGGATATTTAGCTTTACACTAAGTAAATAAACACACTAAAGATAATGAGACACATTATTAATTCTATTCACTGCATATTAAGACATACATAAGTTAATGACTTTTCATTAAAAATTATTACTGCTAATAGAGTTTTCTTTTATATTAGCCTTTCACAGACAAGCATTAGTTAATAACCCCGATCTCTCTGACTGGCTTGGATACTCTTTACAGACAGTGAAGAAATACACACATTCATCTTTTCTTGGCTAGAAACACAGCAAAATGTAGATGGAAGTGAATCTGGAAACATGCAACAAGGTGTACCTGAAAATTTGGGGGGGTGCACGTATTCAACATGAAAATTGAATACCTGGGCTGCAACCAGCACTTCAGCTTTTTCCATAGCTCTTCAGACTGTTGCCTTAGATCTCTCTTCCTAAGACAGTGTGAGGTGATAGGATTGCCCAGAATGACAGAAATGACTGACAGTTCTGTTTATTAGGCAAAGTGGAGGGGTTTATTCCATCAGGATGCAAGAATCTCCTCCAGACAGATTCAAGAAAGCAAGAATTCCCACAGAGTCTAAAATCCATTTCAAACCCATTTTCTATGTAATATGTGTTATGCCCCAAAAAAATATTACAAAATATTGCAGGCATTAAAGTAGGAAAAAAAATAAATTTCTCATTTTCTGCCATAGTCTGTTTTAGGGTGCTTTAAGATACATTATTCTTATGGTGTTCTAAACAGATTTAGAAATGGAAAGATCCCAATAGCAAAATACGATAATGTTACACACAACTTGGTAGTCTACGTCACGCTTTCAAAATATTTCTAGTAATTTATTGATGTTCTTACAAAAATTAAGCCATCCTAAAGTCCTAGCAGAGGAAGCTCCGGTTTTAAATGAATTCAATTAATTTAAAAACAAGCAAGAAGAATGTAAAACAGTCCCAAGACTAATTCAAGTAAGTATACATTCCACACTTCTAGTCCTGGATATTAGTTGCAAACAAAAAGGAATTCATTCCTGCTGGTATTAAAAGGAAGCTAAAATATTAACGTAGGGTTTCTTCATAGTGTAAATCCAAAGTCTGAGATGATTCTTACTTTTTAAATGCATAATACATACAAAATAGGAAGCTGAAACGTCCCCTGTGGAATGCATAAATAAGCCTTTAATAACCTGTAAAGTAATAAAATTATTACAGTTACAGTAATTCACTCTGCTTTGAATGGGCTCTCCCTAAGGCTAGCAAAGAAATTGTTTCCGAAATGTCCTCTCCCCTCACACAGATGTATATGGAGAGGTTCAGGAACACCAATGTACCAGTCTACAAACCAAGAACCTACCGATGGGTTCATACTTTGCACAATTAGATTTCTAATCCAACCACCAGTTCCTTGGCTGATGTCAATCAAGACAGTCCTGCAGATGTTTATGGAGGGAGCATCCTGTTACCAGTGCCCAAGCACTGGTGGGTATCTCCAGCGGTGGTCCCAGGGCAAAGGTGTGCTTCAGGAATCCCAGACTTTCAGGGCTGCTTAACACTTTAGTTTGAGAAGGAAAGGAAAGTTTTGCCTCAAAATATCTCCTTTTCTAGTGAAAAAGACATTGATTTTCCAAGGTTTATATTTTATATATTAATACAGAAGCTCATCCAGTCTTTCTCACTTCTCTGCAAATGAAAGTAAAGTTGAGACTTTAAGTTAATCTATATCGTGCGAACAACATCTACATCTTCCTCTCTCAGCTACGCACATCCATACCTCAGCTAAGGTATCCATACCTTACATGGGTTTGTGTGACCCTGAGTCCGAGTGGGTGCTGAGAGGGAAAGATGAGAAGGCTACACCTTGAAATCCACCTACCACTAGCTACTGTTGATCTGAGGTGGTGGTGTGTGTGTATTCCCTCTGTGAAATCGTTCTCATTGTACAAAATACGGGTTTTAAAATAAGAATAACACCCAAATCCCTCAGCCTACTTCCCTATTGAAAAGCTTGGCAACAAAAATGAGTGCATATAGCGTATGAACAGATGTAAACACACATTTCTAAATGTGTAGTGAAATGCCATTTCATCTGGCAAATGCAATTTTCACTGTAATATACCTTTTCTTACGCAAAGTTTTATATTTTAAATGTAAGTCTGGAGGACAACTCTTTCTTTTTATTTCAGTTCTGTTGTAGTATATGGAACATAATCTTTGCCATCTTATCCAAATTTGAAAGTGTTAGTGAGGCTTTTTAACAATAACTAATACCATGTTACTTTTAACAAAATCAGAATCTAAGGGATTATATATATTCATGAATACTTATAAGATAACATTTACTTTTCTTCGTAAAAAAACTTTTGACTAGGTAGAATGTACATGGAAACTTCAGTACCCTACAATGAAAACATTTTTATTTTTATGGGAATGCAGTGATTCTTCTATTTCCCCAGTGGGATTTGAATTAGTTTAGCAAAATGTAGTTTACCCATAACAGCTGCAGCCTGCACCTGTGCAGTATTTCAGAAAATCATTAGGAATTGTATATTACTTTTTCATTGCTATGTTGTGAGAGAAACAAATGGGCAGAAAGTGGTTACTGAGACCTAATGAATAAGAAACTAACGCAATATCAGTTTGAAGAGGTATTTATTTTTTGAGGTATGCAACTAAATGTACAAAAGAATCAAGTTTAAGGAACAAAAATGCCATATTTTCACACTGTCTTCTGAATTGAAACAGCAACTAAGCTGGCTATAAAATGTTCGATGTTTCTGATTTCTTTCAAAGTGAATTTGCAAATTTTTTTTTTTTTTTTTTTTTTTTTTTAGAATTGGTGACAAAGGTCTTTACGTCATTCCAGATTTTAGAGGTGTGGACACAGTGAAACCTGATGTGTAGTGATTCAGTCCGTGAGTGAATTAGACTCCTACGAGGCTATGAATATCAACCCTCAGTGAATCAGACAGGGGAGAGTGCTCCGAGGGCTTCAAAGCTTCCTCTTGCCAGATTCTGGTCTCCCCAACCTGCATTCAAGTCTTGGTGAGCTGCAAGTACTCATTGCACTAAGGGAAGTGCATTGTACTTTTTAATATCTGCCAGGGTTGCATTCAACCCTGGTTTGAGAGGTGGGGACTACCTCAGCATGAACCACATCAGGTCAGAACGTGCAGGGTGTACATTGCTGCTGATGGAAAGGGTCAAGAAGCAAACAAAGCCACTCTGTCGTGTCCTGCCTCCCAACCAAATCCATGTTTACCTGCTCTCTAATGTGTTTTGTTAGCGACAACGTCAGATGGCACAAGCCATGCCTTGGAAATCCAACCCTTTCCCGAATTCTTTTTCTCCCTTTTGGTGACAAAAACACAAGCCAATGACTGTAAATTTCTAAGAGCATTCTTTTAACTGCATTTGCAGCATTTTAGCATTTGTTAAAGACAGAAAATAAAAATAAATTAAATATACATGCTTCTATCCATTTTTGAAAGAGGTCTATGGCAAGTTGCCCAGAAAATAAACATAAGTCCAACCCAGTAAAAAAAAAAAAAAAGGACAAAAAAAGGGGGGACAGAATGTCTTCCCATTAAATGCAGATACAGTAACAATCTTATTTTAGGTTTTTCAAATAGCTACAAAGAAATCACTTAAAATAAAGCATAAAAAGAATGAATGCTATTAGAGACTGTCACTAGGCTTGACAAGTTAATGAGAGTTAGATTATGAGAGTATTATTGTTTTAGCAGAGTATTATATTCCACTCAGATTCTCCTCCTGACTTCATAGACAAAACTTGCTCAGAAATCTGTGCCAACTATTACATTAGGTTAATGGGACCCTGACACGCAAAACAAGGCAATGTAGTCCTGTTGACCTACCACATGGGAAAGGGATACTGTAGCTACAAATTCAGAAGGGACATTAGACAGTTTTATTTTTTTTTTCTTTTTGAAATGGGAGTATGAGGTAAAGTGATTAAAATTATCTCTAGTACAGTGAACATCAATTAATTAATTGTTGTACTCTAGCAACATACATCACTGTGCCCCTAATTTGTTTTTATCTTTAAAAAGGTACAATACTTCCTCTTAGAAGACCCAACAGATGAGAAAGTCTCCTAAAGACACTGTTTTCACTTGTACTTTCTTGAGGATCTGAAAATAGGTACCTCTGTTTTCCTTTCTCTTAATTGTAAAAGACAAGTATCATGCTTTTTAGTCTAGGCACCTAAAACTTGCTAAATTGATTAAGTTCTGGACAAAACAGCCACAATTACTTGAGATTTTTTTCAGCAACACAGCTATGACATCGTTGCTATTTTGTTTCATATAATCATTCTGTGGCTAGTGCATTCCCCTTGAATGCAGAAATTTACGCTGAAATGTCTTCAGCCTGACAGGGTTTATAGCCACAATCCGAATTCCAGGTACTGTAAGCCTGAACTGCCTAGTCCAAGAACAGGCATAGCAACTGCCTCAGAACAAGGTATGCAGGAGATATTTAGGGCATCCTGGGAAGTGGTACCAGACAGCAGAGGATGGCACCCCAGATGTGATCTTGTGGCAGGGATGGGCTGCACTGGGCATGCAGATGAATTAAATGGATAATTCGCTAAAGTAATTACTATAGCCCCTCTCAGCTCTCCTGCACCTGTGGTGGATTCAGATCTCTCTTTGATTATGTGATGCATGTCCCATATCTAACTGAGATTTTTGATCCTTTCTTGAGTTTGCATTCAGCTGAAGAGCATCATTCTGATTATTTTTCTTTTGGCTACTTAGGAGAAGAGAAGATTATAAGAAAGTCAAACCCCAGAAAGAAGGGCTGCAGAATCTTTGCATATCCTATTGAGGCTCTGCTAAGATTCATTGGCACAGAATCATAGAATGGTTTGGGGTGGAAGGGACATTAAAGATCATCTAGTTCAAAAACCCTCCGCCCTGGGCAGGGACACCTTCACCAGACCAGGTTGCTCAAAGCCCCATCCAACCTGGCTCTGGATCCCATCAAAGGGAAGATGACTCATTAGCACTGTCACTATGTCATTGGCACAGAAGAGGGAGACTGCTCTAAGTGTTGGGTGTTTTGGTTTTTGGTTTGTTTTTTTTTTTTTCCTGTATTTTATCATGTTTCTCTTTTGATTGTCACCTGTGTCTGTATGTGGCTATTGCTAGCGGGATGTTCTGCTTTTGTTACGCACCGTTTATAACCTCTGTCCTGCTATGTCTTCCCTATATGCAGCTGCTCTGCTCTATAACTAATTAATAATACAATTTATACCTGTCAGTTTCAGCTTGGTCTTTATCTGGCTTAACCCCTTAATCATTAACCCTTCTCTCCTCTCTCTGGCACATAGCTTGCTTTACTTCTGTCTTGACCGCTGCCCCTATTTGAACAGCTATTCCCTTCCCCCTCTGTGCCTGGTTCCACTCCCTGTCCCTCCTTTTCCCTCAGACACAAGTGGGCCTTTGTTGTCTTGTCATAGTTGAGATCAAGGGACTCGAGCCAATTTCTGCAGTCCTTAATCAATGACTTACAGGACAGTCACTTGATTAAGGACTGTGAACTTAGGATCTATAATGTCTGACAGTACACGTGAAGCCTGCCGGTATCCAGAAAGAAGGTTAGACTATTCTTCCTGCTAATATGGCTCTTTTCTGGTTTTAAAATATATGCATTTTAACTATGTATGTTTTCCTACCTTTTTCTATGTCCCGAAGATTTTAAAACCTAATATCAGGAAATAAATCATAACTATATTTTTTTCTAAATATTTTTAAAATTAGGTATGTACCCCTCTTCGGTTTCCTTTACAATGACTTTGTACAGTACTGTATTTCTTCTCTTTACAGGAAGAGAATAATTTGTCTCTGGAAAAAAATTATTTTTATGAATGTAAGCATAAGAACAGAGAGAGAGAAAAATGTGAGTTAGAATTGGAGAAAAACACTTTGGTAAAGGAGTATCATCTAACTTTTAGGTAAAGGCAATTATTAATGGAAAAAATTGACTGAACTACACTGAGCAAAGATTTATGAATGGAACTGTATGTGTGGCAAAACTAATTTCACCTGCTTTTGTAGGAGAGCTTGGACTTTCAAGCTGCGTCTGGGCAAAGAGCCATTTTGAAAGGCTTTTAAATCATGTCAACAGAATGCAAATCAAGCAAAAACGTATACTAGGTACGGCAAATGTTCGAGCTTTGTGCAACATTCCGTTTTATCACAACACTGTAAAATTTTTCACTTATCCATAGCGTTTCAGAATGATAGTGCATGTGAACTTTTCCTACAAACAGCAGGTTGATCAGCTTTGCCTTGGCAGCAGCATTTGTTTAATCAGCCTGCACTGACATTTTGTGAAAGACACTCATGCCATAGTGTCCTGAGAGTGTGGCCTCTCTGGATTTCATTCTTGTTTGATCATTGCTCAGATGTGCCCCCCGCCCCATTACTCCTTAAGCTATGCTCTGTGTTTTTTTACTGATGGTATTTAAGCTGACATAGCAGCTGAAATGACAAGCAAACAAAGCCACAGAAACCCCTCTGCTTACAGCCAGCCTCATCCTTGACAGTTTGACCTTGTCCTGCTAATTTTAACTGTCATGCCAATTGGATTTGAGAGCCAAAGCACAGATGAAATCAGTAATACAGAAATATTGTTCACATTTTATGTCCGTGCTCCTGTTTACAAGGAGAAAAGGTAGAAAGAAATCATGTTGCCCAGTCAAGTTTGAGGATATGGAGGTCATTTTGCCAATAGATGTATTCACATGGAAAGAATACTATTAAGTTTCACTCTGTGAAATAAGCTTATCAGACTGCAAAGAATAGATCAAGGTCTTCTGTACTAGAAAATGATAACTGTAGTCCTCTCAGCAGGGACAGCTTCTAGAAACCTCTCTGATGACTGAAACAATACACTTTAATTTGCTTCCAATAAACAATGTAGCAATTGTTTCTTCAATACATTTTTCTCATAAAGTTTCTTACAGAGATTTTGAAAGTTAATTTGGATATATTTGTTTCGAGTCATTCCTATGGTTTCCCAGCAGTGCCTCTCAAAGGCATTATTTTCTTGGCAAATATTTTTATACCCATTTAAATATACATGTGTATTATATACTTATATATGTGTATACTTAAAATTCAATAACTTTTTTATTTCTTCTTATTTTAATATTTGCTGAAAGCTGCAAACTCACTCTGCTTTTTAATAAATTTGTCACTTTTGTAAGAGTGATATGAATAAAATGTTGAGTTTCAGGCAGGCACATGAAGAGTGGAATACAAGTACAATTTCTTCCTTCTTAAGCTTTCTGTACTCAGGGAATTCAGTATCTCTATGCCATCTAAGATGAAAGTGTCATTTGAGATCCTGTTACCAGAAGAAACAGGAAAAAAATCACTATGGCCGTAAGTGAAATTAGACAGGAAGAAAGGAAAAAAATTAATATGAAATAGAAAGTAATCATATTTCTCTATATTTTGTTCAGTCTCAGCTGCCAATTTCTTCTAATTATTCTGCTGAGTGAAGTGGTATTTATTCATTACATGAATTCATGGTGGGGGGGGGGGGAAATCTGGCTCATGTCACTGCGGACTTCCATAGGAAAGTTCCTGGTTTTGCAGGAACTAGAAAATCTCCTGTATCTGTTACTATGCTTAGAAGTTTTCACGAGGAATTAGAAAAGGAGGATTTTTCAGTTTTTTTTCTTTGACATTTTCTGATAGAACAACAATTGACGAAATATAATACATCTTCCTCTGTGCTGTATTCCTATTGAGTTTGTGTTTACACATGCTCTTTTGCTCCTCAGTAAAATATAAGAAAGAAACAAAAACAAAAGTCTCGAACAGCTCCTTGCCAATCTGTCTACAGAGCTGTCATCTCAATCAGTGACTGACACGTTCACGTGTTTCTGAAGATGCAAGAACCACACTGACTAACAATTGCAGGCACAATGGATATAAAAGACATTCAGCATTTATCTGCATGATGGTAACAATATTCAGTTCAGATCTGAGCTTCTAGTAAAGGGGCTATCATTGTGTTATTTGTTTGTACAGTTTCCTGATCCCTGCTGGAGACTCCTGAATGAGACCACTATAGAAATTAGAAATAATGATTCAACCAAAGGAAAGGTGCTTTGTTCTCATTCAGACATGCTTTTTAAAGGTACCATCAGTGCCTGGATTTAGTTGTTTATGACAGAGGTCTATAGAGAATGCTATTGTATAAGTAATGGATTTCGAAGAAGTGGCAAAGATACAAAGACAGAAAAATACGAAAAATCATTCATTAGAAAGAAGGGTTATAAAAGGGCTATGACTTATATGAGCAAAATTATAATACAGTCATGGTGCCAGCTGATTCTTTTCTTAGTGTGGCAAATTAAGAGTCTATTACTCTTCCCTAACTCCATCAACTTTATAACTATTGAAGTCAGTGGACTTACAAAGGTAAGGAAGCAAAGAATCAGACTCTAATTTTCATGTCTCTCTACAAACTAAGGGATGCAAAAAAAAAAGTCATTTTCAATCATACTTTGACCCTAATATACAAGGGTAGAAAAGGTCCTACCCATTTGAACAAAAGGATGTCATAATTCAGCTGATGTAATAACAGCTCAAGCCTTTCCTTTCAGCTTTCTTGTAAGCAGAAGACGACAAAATACAAAGAATAAAGAAAATCCAGGGACTTGTTATTTCCTGTTATGATTTATGTTTATGCAGAATAGCACACTCCCACAGAACAAAATATTTTACTAACATGACTGAAATAGACCTATGTAAACTGTATAGATATTTTCCTTTTAGAGAAAAAATTATGCAAGTTGAGCGGTCATGAAAATTCGCAGCAGCTCAGGTAAAATTACTTCACTGAACTTTTATCCTAAGGAATCTGATTTAACTTGTAAAACAATAAAAATTGATCTTAACTCATTTCTTTATTTTTTTTTAAATGCTGTCCAGTCCTCAAAAACCTCATGAATTTCCTTTTAAACTCATAATGACTGAGTTAGCCTAGAGGCACAACACCACTGCTGCCTTAAGTTCCAGTTATATGAAGTGTAATAGTATGCAGAACTAAAATGCCCTTCTAGTACATGTACTATTAATCCACCTGGAAGTTCAATAATGTCAGAGATATCTAATACAGCAGTAACTTACACAAAGGAGAAGAGAGATGGAAACTTCAGTATTGTTTTTTTTTAAAGTACGTATCATATAGAATCATGGAATATCTCAAGTTGGAAGGGACCCATAAAGATCATCAAGTCCAACTCCCTGCTCCTCACAAGACTACCTAAAACTAAGCCATATGATTAAGAGCATCCTCCAGATGTTCCTTGAACTCTGTCAGGCTTGGTGCTCTGACCACTTCCCCAGGGAGCCTGTTCCAGTGACCAACCACCCTCTCAGTGAAGAACCTCTTCCTAATGTCCAGTTTGAACTTTCTCTCACACAGCTTCATTCCATTTCCTCTCGTGCAATCACTGGTCACCAGAAACAGATCAGCACCTACCCCTCCACTGCCTGCCTTGAGGAAGTTGTAGACTATCATGAGGGCACCCCTCAGCCTTCTCTTCTCCAAGCTGAACAAACCAAGTGACCTCAGCTGCTCCTCTTAGGTCTTGCCCTCGAGGCCTTTCACCATCTTGGTCGCCCTCTTCTGGACACACTGTAATAGTTTGATGCCGTTCTTATATTGAGGCACCCAAAACTGCACACAGTACTTGAGGTGGAGACACACCACTGCAGTGTAGAGTGGTACAATCCCCTCCCGTGACCAGCTAGCTACGCTGTGCTTTATGTATCCCAGGGCACAGTTGACCCTTTTGGGTGCCAGGGCACTCTGGTGATTCATATTCAACTTGACATCAACCCAAATCTGCAGATCTCTTTCCATGGAGCAGCTATCCCCCAATTTATATGTATAAAGGTGCTGGAACACCTCTCCTATGAGGAGAGGCTGAGAGAGTTGGGGCTGTTCAGCCTGGAGAAAAGAAGGCTCCAGGGAAATCTTATCGCGGCCTTACAGTACCTAAAGGGGGCCTACAAGAGAGCTGGGGAAGGACTTTTTACTAGGTCACATAGTGACAGGAGGAGGGGGAATGGCTTTAAACTGGAAGAGGGCAGGTTTAGATTAAACATTAGGGAGAAGTTTTTCACTTTGAGGGTGGTAAGGCACTGGAACAGATTGCCCAGAGAGGTTGCTGAGGCCCCATCCCTGGAGGTGTTTAAGGCCAGGCTGGACATGGCCTTGGGCAACCTGGTCTAGTGGGAGGTGTCTCTGCCTATGGCAGGGGGGGTGGAACTTGATGATCTCCAAGGTCCTTTCCAGCCTAAACTATTCTATAATTCTATGATTCTATAACCAGGATTACCCCATCCCAGTTGGAGAATCCCACACTTGCTCTTATTAATTTCATATGGCTGGTGATTGCCCAGCTCTCTAGTCTATCCAGATCTTTCTGTAAGGCCTCTCTACCCTCGAGGCAGCCCACAGCTCCTCCTAATTTAGTAACATCCAAAAACTTACTGAATGTACATTCGATTCCTGCATCCAGATAATTTCTAAAAACATTAAAAAGCACTGGCCCTAAAATTGAGCCCAGGGGAACCCCACTGGTGACTGGCCAGCCTGATGTAAATCCATTTACTCTAACTCTTAGAGCCTGACCCATCAGCTAATTGCTCACCCAACATATTATGGACTTGTCCAGCTGTGTGCTGGACAGTTTATCCAGAGAGATACTGTGAGAGACAGATCGTATCAAAACTTTGCTAAAATCCAAAAACACTACATATACTCATTTCCCTTGGTCAACTAGATGGATGACCCTGTCTTAAAAAGAAATTAAGTTGGTTAAGCAGGACTGTCCCCTCATGAACCCATGCTGGCTACGACCAATGACTGTCTTGTCTCTCAAGTGTTTTTCAATAACTCCCAGGATAACCTTCTCCTTAATTTTACCAGGCACTGAAGTGAGACTGACAGGCCTGTGATTAGCAGGGTCTTCCTTCTTACTCTTCTTGAAAAAGGGGACAAAATTTCCCAGCTTCCAATCAAACGAGACCTCTCCAGACTTTTGAGACCATTGAAAAATAACAGAGAGGTCCCACGATAGCATCAGCTAACTCTTTCAGTACTCTGGGATGAATCCCATCGGGCCACATGGACTTATGTACGTAAGCATAAATATGTTTATATGCATAAGCGTACATATGCTTATGTAAGAAACAATTTTTCCAATCGAATTTGCCTATAGGCAAATCTGTATCAGTTTTGGCTAAAAATCATCCTATTTCTGTAACTACTTTACAGCACAAGTGACAAATTACCTCCTGGCAAAATCAGTTGTGAGTGTTGCACATGAGTGTATTTGGATACATGAAAATACACATATGAAACACACAACGTAAATACCAGACAATTTTGGTGTAAAGAATCAGTGACTTGCTGGGCATGAAAAAAAAGGAACTGGGGAGATACAAAATCCAAGTTCTTGGTACAGAAGCAATCACATATTTTCTAGAGAACCTAGCTTTTCTAACAGTAAATAAGGTTTCAGATTCTCAGCTGGTGCAAATATCCGTACTTCAGATGACAATGGTGGAACCATGTGGACTTGTGATAAGGGCAAATTCTGCCTTATACAGATTACGCAGCTATGCAGATTATACATTTATCCAAAATATAACTCCTCAGTATAATCTTATTTGGAACTAGCAATACTCAGTCATCCCAAGATTTGTAGATTTGAACTGTAAGGCCAGAATATATCTTTAATTTTAAATATATAATTATTATTGCTTCTCCAAAATGGTCCAAAACTGATGTTTTTTTTTCTAGAAACATGATTTAATAGGAGGATTTTAAATCAGCATGTGATTTAAATCAGAAGCTGATTTTAAATCATCACCATGTAAACACGTTTGTTTGTGATAGGACTGCTATATACCTGCTGTATCAAGACTTTCCTGTGCAAATACAGAGTAAAATTACATGGATACTATAAAAGCAGAACAGATCCCACTCTGGAATGGGTTCTTATTTACATTGCCTCTGCTAACTTGGGCTTATTGATCACTACTGGGGGTTTACTTAAACATTACTAGTGTGATATGAAGTGGACTTAAGTGAAGCCATGTTTGCTTATAAAAGGCATCTTTCCCTGCAAGAACAGAAAGCATATTTAAAATAAATAAACAAACAAACAATAAATCTACTTGACCCACAAAATTGAGGCTACAATGACTGAAGGATGAATATTTGCTACCTATTCGTCCATTCTCTGTTCTGCAGTTTCTACTACAGTAGCCAAAAAATAGTCCACCCATCACCAGGAGTATAGCACTTCAGTTTTAGTTCCAAAACTTTAGGGGTTTCCCCCCCCCTTTTTTTTTTTATTTTTTTGTTTTACTCTACAGTAACTTATATCCTAGCTATTACTTCAATACCATTACAGTCATTTAATTCCCTTTGAGGGTTTTAGGTGGGAGGAGTCATTATAGCACTGAAGCAATTTGGAAGTATATATTAAGTACTTAATAGAATCTAACAATCTATCATATCATGTCAACTGATAGTGTTAAGCTACTAAAATATTGAGACATTAAATCATTGGAATAATTCTTATGTACAGCAGTCAGCTTTCAAACATACACACACTCGAGGGAGAGAATTTTAAAGGCAGACTTAAAACAGCTGCAGGTTTTAGAAAATATGCTTTTTGGTCCATAAGAATACCGAAATGTCATCATAGACAATTTAACACCAAATAGCTTTTTAATACGCTCATCAATGTACCAGCAAGATTTAAACTATTGTGTAGCCAGAAGTAACACCAAGAAAAGGGGAAAGGTAGTACTAAGATGGCTTTTAGTTGGGTAGTACTCCTAAGCCTTTTAAAATCATTTCAATGTAATTATTCAAAGGACTAATCTTCTTTTCTTGTTTCTACAGTCTTTATGTAAAGATTGTTGTCATCACAAAAGCTACAAGTTATCGAACATTTCAATCCAATGCACAGTAGTCATAAAGAACAACCTTTAAATAAAATCCTCTATGTTGAAATTGTGAAGTACTTGTTATTCAAAAATTAATTTTAAATCCTTGAAGGAAACATGGCATCAAAATAAATACACTGACTGAAGCCTGAAAACATTAAACAGCCAACTCCGGAAAGAACACAGAATTTTTGAAATGTCAACCTAGTTTTGATACTGTTTTAAAAAAAAATCTTAGATGCTTATATTTTATTCCTATTTATAGCTATTTATATGACATCTATAATGTAAGCCATTGAGAAAAATTTGGTAGCACTTATCAAATATGTGTTACCTTATATTGCATTTCTCTTTGACCTGTCACATTAACTTCCTTTGTGTAACAACATTATAAAATACAAGTGATTAAGGACAAAATCACCTAGGGCCTAAAGGAGCACATGCAACAAGACCAAAGAAATGTAAAACTTAGGAACAATCTCTCCACAAGTAATTTTGTCACGGACAAGACTTTACTGTGCAAGTAACACGCATGTGGATTCAGTTCTCAGATCCAATAGTCTTTGGGAACAACTAGGAAACAGGGCTTCTTGAAAAAGGCCAATCTTCCTAATTAACTCTTCATTTTTCTTCCATAGTTCTGGACAAGAGAGACCAAGCTCTCCTTTGGACAGATTTTACATAGGAAAGATGGTCTGAGCACACAGCAGCCACAGGCAGCAGACACGTCTGCAGTGGCAGACAAAGACAGCAGGATATGAACACAGCTCTGTCAGCCCAGAAGCAGCCTGCAGAGGCGGATCACAGCCATATTACCAAGCCACCATTGCTAGAATTAAAAATGGGAATTCATAAGTGAGTGATGGAGGCCAAGGTTTGTGAAGCTATGATACACGTAAAGCTAACATTCCACTCTAGTTTTGAATAAATCTCTAATAGTGGGACTATGAAAACTTTGTGTTGGACCATTGCATTATATGAAACAACAGTTATGCTGAATTCCACAATGTGACATCAATTTATACCAGTAGAGAACTGGGACTTTTGTGTCTTTCATTATTGTAAAAACAGTGCATTTTCCATATTGATAATTGCATCCTGAAGTCAGCTTTTCTGCATCCTTACTAAGTAAAATTTTGTTATGTTTTACTTGAAAAACACATGGCACAAAATAATTACTTAACAGATTTAAATAAGGTCCTGTTAACCATTTGAAATATCTGTCTAATTAATTTCCACAAACTGGCTACAAGAATAAGTCCTTTACAACTTCACAATTTATAACAGATTTTTAACTGCTACCCTAAGGAGCAGAACTTTAAAAATTGTACTTATTTTAATCTGTTGGGAATACCATAGTTGTAGAAAAACTTCGTTGGTGACATGGATGTTTGAATGGAGTGCACCCTCAGCAAGTTTGCCAATGACACCAAACTGTGTGGAGCAGTCAACATGCTGGAGGTAAGCGATGCATCCAGAGAGACCTGGACAGGCTTGAGAGGTGGGCCTATGCAAACCTCATGAAGTTCAACAAGGTCAAGTGCAAGGTCCTGCACATGGGCCAGGGCAATCCCATGCACAAGTACAGGCTGGGAGGAGAATGGATTGAGAGCAGCCCTGAGGAGAAGGACTTGCGGGTGTTGGTAGATGAGAAGCTCAACATGAACCAGCAGTGCACACTTGCAGCCCAGAAAGCTCACCATATCCTGGGCTGCATCAAAAGAAGCATGGCCAGCAGGTCAAGGGAGGTGATTCTGCCCCTCTACTCTACTCTCTTGAGACCACACCTGGAGTATCACATCCAGCTCTGGAGCCCTCAACATAAGGACATGGACCTGTTGAAGTGTGTCCAGAGGCGGGCCATGAAGATGATTGGGGGCTGGAGCACTTCTATGAGGACAGGCTGAGAGAGTTGGGGTTGTTCAGCCTGGGGACAAGAAGGTGCTGGGTAGGCCTTATAGCAGCCTTCCAGCATCTGAAGGGCGCCCATAAGAAGGCTGGAGAGGGACTTTTTACGAGGGCATGTAGTGATAGGATGAGGAGTAATGGCTTCAGACTGGAAGAGGGTAGATTTAGAATAGATATTAGGAGGAAATTTTTCACTCTGAGGGTGGTGCTGCACTAGAATATGTTGCCCAGGGAAGTTGTGGATGCTCCATCCCTGGAAGTGTTCAAGGCCAGGCTGGATGGGGCTTTGAGCAACCTGGTCTAGTGGGAGGTGTCCCTGCCCGTGGCAAAGGGGTTGGAAATACATGATATTTAAGGTCCCTTCCAACCTACACCATTCTGTGATTCTAATATTCATAAGCAGAATAACAGCAGAAGAGAATGCTGTTTGTGTCTATAAACACAATATCTTACTATTATCAAATGCTGAAGTATGATGCATTGAAATGAAACATTACTAACACTTGTACTGCAAACAGATTTACCACAAAATTCTTCTAATTAGCCATGACAATTTTTCAAGTCATAAGGCTTTCCTCAACAGGCACCATGATTTGGGGTGGGTTTTTTTTTTTTTTTCCCAATACAGGTTAAAATTGGAAATTTTCCCCATCTCTGCCTGCTGGAAAATTGCAATTTAGAAGAAGGAAAGAAAGAAGGGGAGAAAAAAAAAAAAAAGGTAAAATAAACACCAGCAATCACCAGGCTGTTCGGCAGGACGATTGTATCATTTATAGCAATGACAGTATTGATATCAGAACAAAGGTAAAAGTTATGCCCCAGAGGGGAAAAAGTGCCAGTATTTTGTCAAGTCAACGTAACACAGTGTTGTAATCTAAGGTTACAAAAGATGGTTAACCAGGTGAGAAATTCAAAGGTGCATCCTTTTTTGCTTTGGTTAGTTTTTCTTTTCTCACACTATTCCTCACTGTCGTGCAGTGTTTTGTCTTTTCTTAAAGACGTTTTTCCAGAGGCGCCACTAGGCTGGCTGATGAGGTGAGCTCTGCCCTGGGGGAGTCTGCCCTGCTGCCAACACCTGGGCACAACCTATACCCAATACACACCCCCACAGCAAGCATGGTCTCTTACCACCCTAATCACGTAGCTTCGACAGCTTTGGACACTGGCAGTGTTGAAGAAATAATAAGCATCATCTATGCAATATGGAGCCAATAGCATAAAGAGATGCTTGAGTTACTTTCCTTACCTCCTGCATTTCTGGTTTAACAAGCACAATCCACATCTCTGATCCACATTGCAGGAACAATCTCCAAACACTGTATTCCTTGTCGGAGCTGGCAAAGCACTTTGATGAAGAGCCGTGATGGAGTTATTCTTGAGATACGTGTTTTTTTTAATATCACACATTTTGTGGCTAAAACCAAATACCTAACCAGCAAAACCATCATTTATTGGCCTCTTTTTGGCTAGCATTCTGAACTTTGTATTATTTTCTAAAGACGCCAGATGAGAGAAAAAAAAAAAAAAAAATCACTCCCTTTAAGTACAACAGAAAGCAATTAGAGATGTAGCAAATGAAAAAGTACCTGAGCAGTAGGAACCATCATCTAATTAAGGTTTATAATTAGAAATAAATTGAGATTGAAAAGGCAAAAAACCAACAGGATGTTTAATGTCAGAAGGAAATAGTTGTCAGATTAGTTAATATATTCTCAGGGGTAAACAGGCTACCAAGCAACGAAGATAGATACGGACAGTGCAGATGAATGCTGCATCAAATGCAACCAAAGGCATAGAAGAGAGGCGTACCATGTAGTTGTATGATCTCAAATATAAAAATGTATTCTGCACAGACCATTCCAGGTTCTGGAGTCTGCAGTTCCAGGATGCACTGTTTCTAAAACAGAAGGATATATAAGGTTATTTTTTTCCTTTGATGAATTTACTGAAAGTGCAATCATTTGCATATGCCATCATTTGCAATTTAGCAAATGATGGCATAACCAATGAGGAATCACATAGAAGAGATCTGAGAAATGGGGAGGATGACTAAGGTGATGTGAAACCTGGGGAAGCAAAAAAGCATTGCTTAAATATTTGTGAGGAGCATGAATTAATCTGAATCAATGTCTGCAAATACAGTCCCCAAAATGTACTTAATATTAGTGGGTTTTACCTAAGATTTAGTAATTTATATAGGTCTGTAATGTATGTATATGTGTAAAATAATAATACATATATATATTAAGAAAATAGGCTGATGTAATAAAATAAAAACCTGGAGGTTTTTCTTTCAAATTTAGGAATGTTTAACACTTGCAGTTAGGTATTCCTAATACCTGTAGGAATATCGTCCACTCATGAGCTTGTTTTCTTCCCCTTGTATTTAGCACATTTTTACTAAATGAGTGGCTGTAAAGATCAGTTTGTCATATATCACTAGAACCACAATTCAGACCTTCAGACACTGGACAGGACTTGACACAAGACTCATCAGCACATCCATGAACCAAGAGAACAAAAATGAAACAAATTTGAATTTATCTTAACCTGCTAATAGTGCAAATGAGTTTGGGTCTTAGTAAAAACAATAATAGCACTCTGAATATCACAATGAAAGTCAATTTCTCCTTAATTAAAACCAAGCACAGCTGGTCTATGAAACTGCTGGGTGGGACTTTCATTCTCTCTTGCAATTTCCTAATCATCCTATCAAGTGTCTTATTTCTAACATACTTATTTAGTATTTTAGTAATAGTATCAGTGTTTAAAAATTATCAGATAATTGTAACTCACCTGAGAGGACTAATGGATATAAAGGCTTTCACCCCAAAACAATGCCTTGCGCGTGACACATCCATCTGTCATGGTGATTGATCAGGACGTCCTTGCCACTAAGACAACCTATGGATCTTTCTAGGTAACACTAAATTTAGCTAATACAAAAAGACTTACTCTTATTCAAATGTGTACAGCACACTTGTTGGGATTGGGATGCACCTGAGCTGCAGCAGATTACTTGTACATCCTAGTCCAATCTCTGCCTCTCTAGTGATGAGGTTTGGACTATGCTCCTTATTAGGATGAAAAGTGTTTCTTTGATCGATTAGCCTTCCTAAGCTTATCTTTGTTCTCTCCTAATGAGAAACCAGGAGTGAAGACAATTATATTCAAAATAAATACTCTTCAGATGTACAGCGGAGGTAGAGCAAGAGCAAACTCAGAATTAGTTTGCTGAAACACTGGGTAGTGGACTATAATATCACAGCAAACAAAAAAATCAAAGAAAAACAAATCACTATGTACAAGTAGGAACTGTTACCCTGACAAACAACATCTATACTGATACAAAAGAAAATCACAGCCTTTTCTACCTAAAATTGCCCTCTTAAAAAAAAAAAAAAAAGAAATTAAGCAATTACAGATATTCAGGATGGGAAAAAAAATTACACTGGTGAGAAATGTCATCCTATCATACTGATAGTTAAGTCATCACCCTGAATTATCTGTAAGAGGACAAACTTCTAGTTAGTATAAACTGGGTGGAACTTCAGAAAATTGAAACAACCTAAGCAATGGTCAGGGTCATCTTATCTAATAAGAGTGGTATTTGGAGGTTGTCCAAGAACCTGAGGCTATGGCTGAGACTAATTCTTAATAGTGCTGCTGTCATTGTTTAACTTCCTATCTCTCATGAGTCTTAAGGAAATCAAACCCAGTGTAACGGTTTTGCTTAAAGTGGTATTAATTGCAGGTTTAAGTCATGACTTGGAAATTCTCTAGAGAGATATCTTCATAAACACAGAATTTAAGGCCAGGCAAACCCACGATAAAAATTTAATTTGACCTTCTGCATAGCGCAGGCTATAACTTTCACTCCATGAAGACTATATCAAGCACAATTTCTGGTCAACTTGGAGTGTATGTATTTAAAACATCTAAATTTGCTTTGGAAATGCAAGTAACTGCAAGGAAATAATTTAATAGTTACATTTACTAAAATATGCACCTTATCTCTATCTTGGGCCATTTGTTTCTTCCAGTTGCTGTCTGCTTGCTCTCATTAAGCTTTTTCTCCATTAAAGGGTCTCTATGGGCAGAAATCTTGTCCTCTTGTAGATGTTGTTAAACATTCTTGTTACATACAGAGTGCTGGGACATCTTCTATCTTTAAGACAATTTGATATTTTTCACTCCCAAGAGCCTGGTTATGCTTACTTCTTTCTTTGCCAGAAATGACCCATTTTGCATAGCATATGTTTGACTCGGGATCAAAACTTCAGAGAAAGTTCAGTCTTTCCTGAAAAAGAATGTAAGAACATGAATGATGTTTCACTGCATAGGAAGTCTGGCTTCTTACTTCACACTCTAAGAGTTTGCTGGACCATGTTGCATCACTAGATGAGGTGAGGGTCTGGGGAACCAAAGGGAGAAACTGATGATGAATCATAAGATCACAGAATAGTTGGGGTTGGCAGGGACCTCTGCAGATCATCTAGTCCAACCTTCCTTCAGAAGTCAGGTCATCTACAGCAAGTTGCTCAGACCCATGTCCAGTCAGGATTTGAATATCTCCAGGGATGGAATAGTTTCACAAATGTGTACTGATTATATAGTCCTTGTTTTCTAAAGCTGCAGGGCCCACATGCAGATATACTCAATAGTTCCCAACATAAAGACAATAAGAGCAGTAATTTGAATGTTCAATGTTATATGTAAACACCAACACCCTAAGAACATCAGGACACTGGACAACTTGAACCATGATATATCATTGGAGCTTCATTCATGTATTTAGAAGAGAGGTAGAGGGGGAGCACTTGTTGGTCACCCAGTGGCCAGTTTGGCCCAAACCATAACAACCATACACTTCTGGTTTTACAGGGTTGTGAAATTAAATTAACTTTGTCAAGTACTCATACACTACTGTGATAAGTTAAACAGAAGTGTCTGCCATTAATGTCCATTAATTCAACTTTGAGTATAGGATTTGAATAGTATGCAATAATCACACTGTAAAGCCACAACGTGGAAAAAGCAAAATATTTCTGTGTGAACAAAGTAAGCACTAATTAGCCTGTGCAATGAGTCAGACATTTTTGAGAGGAAAAATAGCATGTAACTGTCCAATTTAAACCATAACAGAATAACTCTGTATATGGGAACTGAACTAAATTAGCCCAGAAAAGTCTTCATATCAATATTGCCCATCAACGGCTTTGGAGGAAGGGGTAGTTTTATTAGTTTCTCTAGTTTTTAATGTTGAGCAGCTTTAGAGAAGACAAATATTTCTTTCAAGTATTTTCTGAAACATTTCCAGTTCTGCAACAGCCTTTGGAAGTCTGGGCACCAGAACTGGACAAAACATTGCAGAAATATGGCCTTACTACATCTGTGTTATTATCCCTTTATATATGAGAAATGAAATAATTTCCAAGACAAGTTTAGTTTCCAAGTTCTGTGGTTTGCATAAATACACGTGTTCTGACATTCACTGCACTTTAACTTATTTTGTTCATAAATCATCCCTAATGCACAAAAAGCAAGTCCAACAAACAAAACAACAAACACAGCATTAAATATATCTGCTAAATAAAGAGCTTAATTAAAAGAATCTCTGGAAGAAGTTTTTTGTTAGTGATGTCTATTGCTGTTTGGAATGCAGTAGACTGATTTTTCAAATCATGTCCAAGACACATTGAAAGAATTTCAAATATATGAGTACACTTTAGGCTTTTTTCTTTCTTTTTTTTCTATATTTATCATTTTGCAACTAGAAATTTCAGAAGATATAGAACAATTTTCGGCTAGAAAGTTTGTGAAATCTGGTGAGGGAAAGAAGCTTTGTTGGAGTAATAAAGTGTTTCATCTTCCTGGGATCCCTAATGAGTCCTAAAATGACTTCTGTTTTGCAGACAGACTTGCACAAACAGTATCTTCCTTTTTTTCTGCATTAGCTCTCCAGAACATTAGATTTCCCATAGAATGTGTTTGTTTCTCAAACCTCTTTCTGCCTTCTTCAGTGATGACCTTACAAGAGGATGGGGGTGGTAACCACCATCTGCTGGGAGACACGGTCATGAAACAATACATGAAAAATCATGAAACACAAACATGAAAAAAATAGTTATTCACCAAAGAAGATTCTGGGTGGCAGAGCACTGGAACAGGCTGCCCAGAGAGGTTGTGGAGCCTCCCACTGTGGAGACATTCAAAACCCACCCGAACTCCATCCTGTGCAGCCTGCTGTAGGTGACTCTGCTCTGGCAGGGGGTTTGGACTAGATGATCTCCAGAGGTCCCTTCCAGCCCTGACCATTTTGTGATTCTGTAATAGCAGCAACAAGTCTCAGAGTATTTTAATGAGGAAGTAAGAACATGACAGAAGAGCCTTCCATGTCTATCTTTCCACCACTTCTTTTCCAGTCTCTTTTGTCCTTTACCCCAATCTTACTACATTTTCTCTCTTTTTTTTTTTTCTCATAAAGCTTCTTATTCTTACTTAGCTCTTCTCACCCCAAAATCTTGCATTTGTCTTGTTCTTCCTCTTTCTCATTTTTTTTTTTCCCCACGAAAGTTCCACTGTATTTATTCCCATGTGCCTTATCCATCTGTAGGACGGCAGATCTGCCCAACCTGTGTGATTTTTCACCCTTTTTATCAGTATCTCCTTGAGAATTTGTCCTTGAATTTGTGCCAGCCCTGGAAGTAAGCAAAAGAAAGCAGAAGCTGCAGCTCGCTACCAGAGGGGCAGGGCTGACCTGGCCCAAGCCCTGCCTGGCCACAGACCTGTAGCATTTCCAAGGAAGGAATTCAAATGAAACAGGAGCTGAGGCAGCAGCAGGCAGGTGCTGGAACAAAAGCTTCCTACCCTGCTGGTCATACAACTCCTCTGCTGGGAGGTGCTTCTCTGTGCTTTCTATTCAGCCACTGAGTACAACAGCAGAATATTAAGAGATATTTTGATAGTGGGAGAGTGAATGAGTGCAGAATGCTATTTCATTATAAGCAGTTTCAGGCTCTCCTTTCACCATCTAACACAGGCTCTCTCACCACTCTGAGTCAGCCAGAATTTGCAAGGGAACATTGTTGTCCCATTCCAAGCTGCAAGGTACCAATCTTCTCAGTTGCTCTACACTTAACACCTAGTATAGAAGGCTCCTCATGTAGAAGGACCTAGATGGACCTATACCTATAGATTGTCTTGATCATTCTAGAAAATATAGCTGTTCCAATAAAGAGCTAAGGGCATATATTGCAAGAAGGAGTGAAGACCTTGTGAGTCATCACTACTAGCATATATTAGTTTATAAAATCTATTTCTCATTTTTCATATGAATAGATATAGGGTTTTTAATTTAATTAATGAAAAAATAGGTTCTCTTGTGCTTATAATAGACATATTTTCTTCCAACACTGTAGAATTGTGTCTTGTAAATATTTCAGGAATGCTGTAAAAGTTGGCACTGTTTGCTTTCTCTCTGTTCTTTTCAAAAATCAACAAGAAATTCCAGCAATACATAATCATCTAGGCCATTTTCCATTATCAGTGAAACACCAATAACTGAACAGTTACCCTTCTCAGGTACTCCACAGAGGAAAAAAAATATTTTAAGCAACTATATATTTTAGTGCCTATTTAGTAAAGAAATCCTGCAACATCAATTTTTTTTTTTCCTAGATGTTCTAGAGCTTGGTCTAAAAGTTATTCGCGTCAACAGAATTCTTATCATCAAGTTAAGAAGATTCAGTCAGGCCCCAGTGGACACAAATATACAACAGTAAATAAAATACATATGTTCACCTGCATTTGGCAACGAACCCACGAAGTGAAAGAAAAAAAAAATGCCCTGCAAACAGCAAGGTTGTAGGTAACAACATATTGTTGCACTTCAACCCCAATTTTTGTTTGTTTGTTTGTTTCAAGGTATCTTTAAACAAAAAATAGATTTTTCTCCAAAAGGAATATTTCTTTTTCTTCTCAGTTTTTAAGATATCCTTTATCCACTCTGTTTAATGAGAAAATACACTCAATGAGGAAATACACTCAATGAAACGCAATACTAATTTACCTAAGTGATAAGATTTTGTTGCCAGAGGCAAATAAAAAAAGATTGTCATCAAGACTGTCTGCATAAGCAAGTAGTCTACACAAGACTTCAGAAGCATCCAGACCAGTTTTTCAATACTTGAGAAAGCCTCCATGATACAAAAGATATATTTGATATTTGGCTAATATTGCTGTTGGGAATTATGTTTTCAAACACACATATTTTGATATCTTCACTGTACCTGATTATTGCCATATATCTCAGGATGGTGATAAAATAAGAAAGAGATGCAAAACCCTTTATTCAGTCATGTTGATTTTACTGCAGGCCTACGGGATGTTCTTGACTGATGTATCTAGACTAGACTTAAATTATTCAAGAAATTGAGCTAATTGTCAGCCTAAATTTTTTCTTTGCATAGTGTATCACATCACTGTCAGTTGTGTCCCATTGGACTACCCTAAACAGTTCTTTTTCATCTTTTATTCTTATGCTATTCAATACTCCTAAATGATTGTTACAGTCTTAAATGTTCTTAGCCAAAGTAAAAATGTGAGATGTGTTCAGAATATTGTCTTCCATTATGAAAGCAATGAAATAAATCATTAATAACATAGCTTAGGGCTTTGTTTCTTTCCATGAATTTTATCTAGCTGTTATTTTAATCATAGACTGGGCAACAAATCAATAGACTGTGAAGATCACATTTTCCTGCACTCTTTTTTCTCAGAAAGCTTAATGGGGACCTAATAGCAGCCTTTCAATACCTTTGAAGGGTTTATTAAGAAAAGCTAGCCAGGACCTTTACAGTGGTGTCTGGCAGGAGGACGACAACAAGGTGAAACGAGATTCTGGCTGGGTATCAGTAAGAGCTTTTTTCCCCCCCCATGAGGGCAGTCCAGCCGGGGAGAAGGCTGTCCAGAGAGTTGGTATCATCTCCATTGTTGGGAGTTCTCAAGATCCAGACAGGTGAAGTCCTTAGTAACCTGGTTTTAGTTCATATTTGACCCTGATTTGAGCAAGAGGTTGAACTAAAGACCTTCTGAGGTCACTTCCAGTCCTGGAATTATTGTGTCATTCTACATGAAACAATGAGAAAGTAACCAATGGGGGAAAAGGAAACTGAGGAAAACAGAAAAAGGAATATTTTCCTTACTCAAAGTTTCTGGGAATGCTATTGGATTTTTGCCATACATATGAATTTAAGGAGTAAAGATATGAAAATAAGCTTTCATTTCTCTAAGCTGAAATTCAAACATAGTCTTACAGTCACTGAATAACAGTTTAAAAACACGTTCAGGTATTGGAGGAGAGGAAATATTTTTAGGCTGTTTCTCATAATTGATAACCCTATAGAGGATTTCTTGGTAGGGCTCTCAGAAAGTCGTTTATTGAGTGAATAAAGATGCAGGTAACATATACATCTAGACTGCTTGACCGAGCATTCAACTCAGCCCTGCCTATTGTCAAAACCTGTTTCAAGAATTGTAGTGTTGGGCTATTAGGAACTCGCTGTAAGTTACCATTATGCCTGAACTTACTACTCTAAAATATGCAGCATACATGCCTGGTTACGTGTTGTGCATTTTAATCCAGTCTGTTTCTGTGCTTGATCAGCTATTTAAATAATACTAATCAGTACAGGAATTCAAGGAATGGCACTTTTATTCTGAGAAGGATTTGTTTTATTTCTTTCAAGATACTTTTCACTGAAATAAATGTTTAATTTTTTATTTCATGGATAAATTTGTTATAGAAGATTCATAGCAACTTTAAAAACATAGAGATTTATTTTATGTAAAGGTCTACCATTTTGCCAACAGTGTCTGAATACAAATTAAAAAAACATATGCAATTATACTGTTTAAAATTTTAAAAGTACTTATTAGCCTAAAAAAAAGCTTCCTATAGTGCCATGTATCTGGTTACATGAACATTTCCATATCTTCTTAGTTTACCTGCTCAAACAAGCAGGTATTCTTGATTCTAAGGGTCAAGCTCTTTTTGCTCTTATTCAGCTTTCAGCCACACACATGAGGCTCTGCTGTCTGGTTACATGGTTAAAACTGGGATGATACTCCTGCTGATGTATGAGCAAGGACAGAATCTCCCAGTCTGGGCTCTGGGTTACAGGTAAGGAATACTGAAAACTAATTTTTTCATTAGTTAAATATGACTCTGAATATACCTATGCAATAGCCTCGTGGATCAAGTATTTTTAGAACAAAGATGCTATTTCTGTATATATATGCATGCTTTTAAAGTTCAACAATAGGTCTTCTAAGAACCCTTGGTTCAACAGTTTCCAAAAGGCCTTGCCTGTCAAATATATTAACTGATCTTCACCAAAAAAAAAAATATACAGAATAGTACATCTGTCATTACACCACATACTTCCTTAGCTCACTAATAAACTGAGCGTCAGACTGAGAAACAGTCACACTGATTGATGGCTCACTTTAAAGCAGTGTTCTGCTAATCAGCCTGCCATGGCACCAAAAGAGTGAATACCAGGAATGCGCAAGAATTTCTACCAGTGCCGTCCTCAGCTCGGTGTTAAAATGCTTCTTTAGTGGGCTGATCCTCGCAAGGTGCAGAGGAAACCACTCTGGAGTGCCCAGTTTCTGCAATTTGCCCTCACTGAGAAGAGGATGAAGAGCATTAAATCTTTGGAAGGCAAGCTCCCACTCACTCATGTTGCAGCTCTGAGAGCTGATGCGTGCACTAAATGTATTGTTTCTGAACCTTTTATGGATTTAAAGATAAATGCTTTTAACTTGGAACTGATGCCATATGATTATCTCTAAGGAAAAGAATAGACACTGTGATTATTTCAAACTTATCACAACATGAATTCCCTGGGGAAAAAAATGTTGACGTGTTTCTTCAATTCTATACTAAAAATACATTGCTAAAGAGAGATGTAAAAAATTGTGCTAGCATCAGTAGAGCATCTTTCATATTTCTAACTCTCATGCAAAGATTTATATGCTTTGATGGTGCAATTATCCACTATGAAGGATCTGTGCAGAGACTAGAATGTTTGCTTCATTTAGTGTTTCAGTTTAGACTTGAAACATAAATATGTCAAAGGCGAAGGCTTTCTCCTCTGAGCCCCTCAGTCCTCTTGACGGTGTCATAAGCCTCACTATAAGGTCTCATTTATTAAGAATTTATGATTTGCTGCCACGAATACCAACGGGTGTAGTACAAAAATGTTTGACTGCTGAATTGCAATTTAATAACCAAGTTATAAAAGCTATTATAGAACACGACCTACTGGCCAGATACACATAAACATTTAATCAGGAGTCAAGACTTCCTCACACTTGTTCTTAACAGAACAGCTCCTTAAAGGGGGAGAAATGGAGATTTTTGAATGTGTGTGTTGTAAAATACCTCAAGTGCAGTACTGTTAAAGAATGGAATACTTTTTAAAATGTTTTTTTATACATAGAGGTATTATTATATATAATATGCATGTATTATATGCAAGCAGAAAACAAATAAAGTTGTAAATATTTTTGAACCATTCAATTCAGGTTTAAACTATAAGGTTAATCATCTAATTGAAAAATAACTATGTTATAGTATGGCAACTATGAGTACATCGGGCAAGACTTTCATTATATTTCCTTAAGGAAAAGTCAATCTGATCCTAGAGATGGTATGTTGTCTCATGTTATCCAAACCCAGCTGTTAAGCAATGTAAATGCTCAGCTAGAAGGTTTCTCAGGGACATGGAGCTATAAAACCAGAACAGTTTTCATACTGTCATGGACTTTAAAAGAGAAATAATCTTTCTAATTTACTTGCAGTAAACGGGAATTGAAAGTTTGTAAGAAAAGGCAGGGGGTGCGGAAATGGAGCCTCAATAAAATCTATATTAAATGGAAAAATACAGACTGTCACAGCCTCTGATTTTGTTTAGTAACATTTGTTTTTTTGTTCTCAACTGAAGTGCTATACCAACCTCAGGACACTCCAGGCAGAAAGAACTAGCTTTGGTCTTTCAACACCTCTTTCTTTTATTATGGAATGTGAGTTAGAGTAGTTAGGTAGTATAAACAAGCTCTAAATCTCATTAATCTTGCTGCCCTTTCTGTTCCCAGTTGTGCAGTCTCCAATATGGCAATCATATTTTGCACGTAGGCAGCCGCCATTTACTCAGAAAGAAGAGTGATGTTGAATTTTAAGAACATTTGCTGAAACAGTAGCAAGTGCAATATTGCCTTTACCATGCAGCATCTCTGAATTACCTTCGTTAGGGTCATGTTTCTTTGCTTTTTTCTACACACAACCAGGAAGAAAAAAAACCCCAAAACTACAGTGTATTGTTTTCCTGTTTCTAACGGTCAAGTACTTTTTCAATTGATTTCTTTTAGCCTAAATTAGAGATGGGGCAAATGGAATCTCCCACCCAATTGTTCCACATGTCAGCAAGGGGCTGTTGAACTGATGTATCTCCATGGCTATGACAGGAACAGATCTGTGCTTCCCTTCTCTACTTTAAAGATGACAGCAATCATGTGAGAAGAATCACACTAACAGGATTTCAGACCAAACTGGCAGTCACCTCATAAGAAACACTAATCTCAAGAGATTTCCCACCATTTATGGCCAAGAAACAGCGAGAAACACTTACAAGTGTCCAGGTAACACTTGTGAGTCTCAATCTGAGCCCTGGTTTCCATGGGTATATGCACATGCCATGGCTGTCTCATGGCACCAAACAGATAATAAAGCAAAATACAGAGGAATGGCAAAAACTTCAAAGTTTAAAATAATGCCTATTAGCCATCTTTGGCTCTTCAGAACAAGTTTCTAAAGCTATACTGGAAAAGTGATATTGAATAAATAAGTAATAGTATGTGCTGCAATACCGAAAGAGAATAAATATGTAACAAATTATATTATCTAGTATGTCTGAAAATACTGTGTTTGCTTTTAATGTACTTTTAGACAAGGTGAACATTAACAATAAATTGCTTTTTAATTCTTCTTAAATAAAGTCATCTTAAAAATTCATGTTGTCTGCAATATGTGCAGTGATGCACAGTCAAATAAATAATACACATCGTTATTGTCAAAAAAAACCCTTATGAATTATAGGATAGAGATATGTGGCTAAGAATCTTAATTAGAAACTGGCTCAATTCCACAAAAGTAGAGAAAAATAAGAGGAAATTCACTCCTAAGAAAGGTCTTTTATTCCCCAGGCTGATATGTCCAAGGTAGCTGTCATGGGATTTTCCTGATCTTTCTTGCCATATATACTGAACTCCAGCCTGTCAGGTCATAAGTACAGCCTTGCTCCTCTGTAACCCTTGAGCTTATTCTATTTGATTTGCTGAATAGTCAGCATCAGATGGGTGAAAGGTTTTGTTTTGCTTTAAAGAAGCAACAACAAAGAAAAGTGCTCACGAGCATGCAAAAGGGCTGTCTCAAAATTATGTGACCTAATTGGGGTCTCTTCATTTTTCAAGACAGTTATGGCAAATGAAGCTTGAATGCGGGTCAACCGACTTCCAGTCTAGATGTGTGCAATACCTGGTAGGAGTGTTTATTCCCAAATAATAGGCCAACATAAAAGATATTTTTCTCTGAAAGAGTATATGTGAGAGGAATGGGGATAGAAAACTGAACTATGGCTATCCTAAAATTAAACAGTTGTCAGAAGAAAGAATTGGATCATTTTTCTGTAGTTTGTAAGAAGTGAATGCATAGACCCAGCCCGTTCAGAGTGAAGGCTGGTATCATCAACAACACAACTGCAGTCAGCTTTGTTGGGACACCATTCAGCTACTACATCATTTTTCTCCTCTACCAGGCAATTAAAAAATACTTAGTATCAGTACTGTCATACTTATGCAGACCAAACTCTCTGGTTCCAGATTGGCATGTTTCTCATGTACAAATTAATTTTTATTATGTAAAATTAGGTATATTAAATTAGGTGTACAATGACACCGGAACAGGTTTCAGTAGTTAATGATCATCTTAATTAGATCACCCCATACTCCTTCAACTCTCTCTGCTCTCCGTTTAATACCACAGTTACAAACAGGAGTTGTGGTCTCATCTGTTGAGGATTAAAACATGGCATTGTTGCGAGAAGCAGCTAAGCTGTGAGCAGAATATTTAATTAAAACACTACTGGCTCTGTAGTAATATCAAAAGAGCACAGGAAAAGAAAACAAGATGTGTTTGGCCTTGCTATAGTTCTTTTTGCCTTGCTGTAGTGTAAGCCTACCTGGCTTCACACAGGTATTGAAAACTTCGGGGAAAAAAAAGTGAAACATGCAAGGTAATCTATAATTTGGAACACAAGTATGACATAACCAAACAGTAATTCTAAAGTAATTTAACTTAGCTTACCTTGGTGAAGCTAGAACATTTCATTTGTAAAATCAATAACTACAATAATATATATGATATAAAAATTAAATACATGTGCTCTAACCAATATGAACAAAACCAATCAACAAGCTTAATCATCCCTGAGATGCAGAAAAATGTAGTGCTAAAGCACATTTTAAGTTCAACTATCTAAAAAAACCCCAAAATTAATCAAAAGTAGTAGCAGCTTCTTCCCCTAGGTTTCTACATTTCACTTGAGGCTCACAATTGCCCTAACATATATATCTAATCTAAGGTGTGTCAGCTGTGTCTCATTATAAACAAAACACACCAGTTAAATTGAGAGCTTTTTCAGTTCTCCATTTCTAGTCCTGCCTCTCACTCTCTAAACCTATGCTGAAATTTTTTTCCCTAAGAAATCTGTTAAACAAGTGATTGCTTGTTGCATTTTTATGGCTATATCTAGTAAATTATTTAAAAGGCACAATAGCTAATACCATGTGCCTTGTCTCCTTTCCCTTAAGAGAAGGCCCCTGGACACAGGCAGAGTCTACTTAAATCTTTTGCTAAATCATAGTCATGAAAAAAGGAGGGGTATGTGCCCACAGTGCTCACAATTCTGTTGCCTCTGCTGATCTGTCTGTAAACTGCTGTGTTCCTGTGCAGTACAACTCTCTTTCAACGTCTGGATCTCAGCTTTAATGAAAGCATTCATTGTTTTCTTTTAAAATACACCATTATAAAAGGAAGAGGAGGAGAATGAAAAGACAAACACTTTTATATCCAAAAGCAAAGGGGCTCACAGTCAGTTCCTTTTCCTACCTGAGAAGACCAGCATCTTCCTTATTCCTGCCTGATGAAGAGACTGAAATACTATGGTATACTGTACTTAAGTACTTGCCATCACTGTTGAAGCTATGCAGAAAAAGACCCAGAAGTCATTGGTTTATAAGGAGACAATAATTAGCACCTGATTTTATAGTCTGCTAATTACAGAACCACCTGAAATTTTTAGCCTTCAGCTTTGGAGACTATTTCCAGAAAATTTCCTGCATTAAAAAAAAAAAAAAGAAAGTCACAGATGTATCTGAAAACAGAGATGGAATGCAGACTACTCCTTCCCTCAATAAGGGCTTTATGTTGAGACATGGACTCCAGTTTTGTGCCTCCACTGTCAGAACAGTGATGTTGACACCCATGTGTAAAGAAATCTTCGTGGATGAATCTGGGGCAATGTAAGGTAAAATCATACAGAATCTGGGGAGCTTGGGCAATCTCAGCATTAGGAGACAGCTTAGCTGAGCAGAGACTTTCAGAAAGGCAAGTTTGGTCTTCAGTATCTAACAGTTGCCTGCAGCTCTTGTTGGATCCGGTCCATAGTTCTGTCAAGGAAACTCGTATAGGCTTGACTGTAGCTTTTATTTGAAGACAAATCCTGGGAGAGACCTCTAGTTCTTAAGTAAGTTCTAACCTTTTCCTGTGTAAGCAAACGTGCTTCACTCTTAAATGTGTTTCTATACATACACTGTGTGAATCTCCTACTGCAGAGTATTAATGTCAACAAAAGGTTAATAAAAAATAAGGTTTCCAGGCCTTTTTTCATGCTCGTCTGCTCCCACCTGATTTGTTTTATTACTGAAGCTGATGGTTTTCAATAGCACTTAGAGCAGCAGCAGTGGAGTTTAACTCTCACTTCTTATTGAAAAAGCCAAATCAAGAGCTGAGTAATGTCTGTTACTTATCTGTTCTTTTTAAAATAAAAAGTGAAAGTTAAAAGCTGACAAGGTCATGGGTAAGTGTTATTGAAAGTCACAGCCAGCAAGCAGTTTGCAGCTGGAAGAAAAAAGTTCTTTCCCTTCTTTTTCTGTAGCCAGTCATGGTATTGCTATTCTTCAGTGTTCTTTCTTTTCTTCCCATGCCCTCTAACCAGCACTGACAGTCTGTCTTGAAATAAAGTTCACCTCTCTTATTTTTAGATAAAAGGTAGCATGATCCAAGGCTTGTGCGATCTGGATTTTAAACCTCATATTCCTACTGAATCACCATGCCACTGATTTTCTAATTCCTTCCCCTCTTTAAAGTCCCAGTTTTACAACAAGAAATAATGGATAAGAATTCTATGGCAAAGTACTTTGAGATCTATAAAGACAAGGGGTTAAATATTATTTCTTCAAGGCGTATACCAGTATTGCAGTCTATAGGGAAGCTAGAAGACAAGCTGTGTGGAACATTTGGGAGTTCAGAGATCATTACAAAAATTGCAACCTGCTTTATAATAAAGAAAATGTGCCAAATATAAAATGTGAAAGAACAGTTGTGAGGAAGATGCCTTCTCTCACTCTTTCTGTTAGTGGGGCATTAATGCTAATACACCTAAACATCACATAGGATATTCACAGGTGAAATACATAAATTCTAGAGTTCATAAGAGAAAGGGAGAGAGAGATCCAAATACTAAGAAGATATGGACATTTCTCTTTTAGCAAGTATGAATGTTTAGCAAAACACCATTCATATGATTTACTGTGACAGTAGATAAATTTTCAACTACTACATAAATTATTTTTATCTCATTTTGATTTTTACTTAATCTCCCAAGGTCATCAGTGAAAAATCTTTCTATTGACTGAGCATTGTAGGAGATCCTAAATTTTAGACCTGTACAGGGCTTTGACAAACCAGTACTGGATTGGTAAACACCAGTTTGCCAACTCCAATGCATTACATGGAATTATGCATTTTAAGAAAAACACATATGGGAAAAAATTTAGGTCCGTAATGAAATGTATGGTCAAAACGAAATATAACCTCCAAATAGTCAACTGATAACAGCGAAACCTAACCAGTCAGTTAAGACACTGTCATGTTATAAGTGAGACCAAGTTTCAGAAGGCATGGACAACAATGTCACTTTCCCTTATTCCAGGAAACTGTCTCAGCCAAATAACAATCTAATTTCACTGAAGAAATGTTAAAAGAACTTGATTTTGTTGAGCAGTGGAAAAGGACGTTACTTTTTTTTTTTAATCTCAGAATTCTTCTGATAGTCAAAAAAACACCTACCTTTCTTTCCCATGTTTATACCATTGTTCAAAACAGAGTTTATCTTTATTCATTTATTTTTCCACAGATTGAGCATGACAATATTGGAATATGCAAACTCCCTACTGCTGGCACAACATGAAAATAGAATATCGATATTTTATTCACAATTGTTTTCAGATCATCAGTTACATGTGTTTAGCATCCTTCTCTTTGACTGGAAAGTACAGGGTTTTTTTGAAAGAACCATGCTGTTTCCTTCACAACTTTCTGCTTAACAAGGTTCCAAAGCATAATGTTACAGTTTGTTACTCTCCTGACAGATAGAACTGCCAAAAAGCCATTCTCTCTTTCTTAAGATTCATTGGAGTGTCAGTCTTTAACCTCACTTGTTCCTCTTTTCCGTTTACATCACAAAATGAAATTATATTTACAGAAAATAAATTATTGTTCACATTACAGTTTAATTAATGTTGAAATAACAAGTAATTTCATTAATAAGCTTTGAATCAACATGTTTGTTGTGCCCTGGTGGAAATCTTCCAGAATTGATTAAAGCAAGCTAAGGATTAAGCTGGTGATTTATTGACAGGAAGAATGTCACCTTTATCTACAGGCAGGGATGTTTGTCTCAGCTGGAGAGTTCCCAGCGCATTTCACATCTCTTTTCCCCATTGCCTTTCTTCTCATTTCCTCCCTTATCAGACAACAACAACAAAGTATTATTAATAGTAATAAAATATTAAATTTGGGGATTATTTGGGGTAACTGTAGGAGCGGGACCTGTATCTACCTGCAGGATCGCACAGTTTCTTGGGCTGATGGAAACAAAGCAAAAACAAACAAAAAACCAAACAATCAACAACACCCCCCACATAACAAAAAAAAGCCTTTTGAAATATTTCTTATTCTCCTTTCCATGATGAGTTGCTCAAAGGCCAGAGGTACAAATGGGAAGTTTATTCAACCAGAAAACTTGACACAGAATAAGCTGATGCCATCTGGCTTTATTCAGCTAATACATGTTACAATGTTTTATACAACTCCGGTGGCCCATTGCTTCTGAAAGATGTACTTTAATAATATGCGTTGGTGCATCACTTAATACACAGCAGTGGCGATTCATCAAAATGCAAATCAGTCACAAAGTTTAATAACAGCATAGAGGAAAGTGATTATAAGCTCCTATGAATCACAGCACTGGGTATCTTACATGTGATATTTTTTACAATAATCAGTTTGACTGCACTTTGCAGTGGGCAAGCTGATTTCCCATAGGCTGTGTTTCAAGGCAATATCCAATATAACCTGCACAAAAAGAAAACAGATATGAAGGTCATTTCAAGCAGAGTAGGGAGAACTTGCAAAAATCTGCCAGCTGAGCAAGCTGACTTCTCCTTAAAATTCATCAAATTAAGCTTCCTTAGCTTATGAGGATAGCTTACTTAAAGTTTGACATTTTCCTATAGTGAGGGATGAACAAGTATCTTTACACACGAAAACCTATTTTCACACTTTTTCTGTTCAAAAAAGTTCTTGCTACAATCAAAACACTGAAAATATATATTGACAGGATTTAAAAGTGTCCTTCCTCCACTCATTTTTCAGTCACAGATTTACTTGAAATCCAGATTTCATGGCTATTCTTAAAGGAAAGGGCATATGGGAGTGTCCAAAAAGTCTAGCTAAATATCCTAAATGTTATTCAAGCTCTTCTTCAATAAGAACAGGATTCAAGCTTTTCTTTAATAAGAACAGGACCAGACCTATTATTTGCGGCACCAATATATTTGCAACAGATCTATACATCAGGAATCAGCACATGCCTCTGGTCTCCAGAGTGTCACCTTAAAAATTAGATTCTTATTTCAGCCATATAACTGTAAAGGTGGTCAAGCAATGCCAGCAATTTCACAAATCTTTCTTCAGAATAATCATGGTCCCACTCTGCAGTGTAGTCTGGCATCAAACTTACATTTTTGAGAGCCTTTTTTTGCACTTTATTTGAAATATCTGATAAGCAAAGTCTTGTATATCTGATTTCCGACATCCAGAGATCTTTCAGAGGGGCACCAGACAGCATCTAGAAATAATATTAGCTCTGAGGCCTGCAATCAAGAGCTGCTCATGAGCATAACACCCGAGTAGTGATAAAATATGACAGCAGGGAAGAAGGATTCCAAATGGTTTCACACTTTCCGTCTTTACTACTATGCTTTGGAAACAAGACTACAACAGTTTTTTCCTCAGAGAATGTTTAAAGCGCTCAGTCAGGAAAATCAGATGGACAAGCAGACTCTCACTCCAGGGAGCTGTAACAATGAATTACTTCTGAAATCTTTTGACAGATAGATAGAAAAATGTAGGCTTGTGCTGTGTTTTAGACCACTGAGTCCTCTATACGGTTCATTTCTGCCATGAAGGGTGTGAAGTGTCTGACCCTTGCTGTTTGTAAGTCCAAACTATGCAGCAATGGCAATAGACACCACCCACTGATCATCCAAGTTAATTGTCCCTTTTCCACAATGGCACCATTTGCAATAACTCAGCCTTCAAAGGATCTATCCAGGACTTCAACAAACGCACTACCTTCACAGCAGACTGTCTTTGATGTAGTCCACTCAACACAGAGGTCGGGTTTGTGGGGGAGTTTTGTGCGGGCCATTTATTTGGTACATTAGAAAACAGGAAAAGGAAAAGGAAAAAAGGGAAAGGAAAAACAGGAAAAGGGAAGGGAAAGGGGAAGGAGAAGGAGGAAGAAAAGGAAGAGGAGGAGGAGGAAGGGGAGGAGGAGGAAGAGGAGGAGGAAGAAGGAAAAGAGAAGGAAAAAGGAAGGAAAAAGGAAGAAAACTTTCTTCTTATTGTTTTATAACTCTCAAAATAAAATGTCAAACCTTACAATGGCTGCTCCTGATCTGTGACCTAAAAGAAGTGTCAACAATTATGATATTTTAAAATAATTTCTATTAAAAGCCTTAGTCGTTCACTCTCCTGGACCTTCTAAAACAGATCTACGTTGCTCTCTGTTTTCATGTTTATACCATAAAGGCTTTTGGTCTTCCTGACAATCAGGACTGAGTGGTCAATTGCTTAGACTGTTTGGAAATAGATGGTTTGTACTTTATGCAAACTGGATGGGAAAAATTACACCTCAGGAAAGTAAGTTTAAAATACTTAATTTCAGCCATAGAAGCACAAGGCTGTCTAAGCTTACAAAAGAATAGCAAGTTACATTACAGCTTGCTCACTCCCTTGGACTTCAAGGCACATTTATTCATTTCCTCCACAGTTTTTACGTACACTGTAACAAAAATGCATACAGCACATCAGGGGTATGTTATTCAACAGTTCTCTGCATCGGACTGAGAGTCCCGGCCCCCTAAGGTGACTTCTGCTCTGCATGCCAGGGCCTTGACCACATCCTACATCTTATACATGTAGGACTGATCAATCAGCAGTTACAAATAAGGAAGAATAGTCTGATGTAGGAAGAGAATGGAACAGTGCACAGAAGTGTAGGGTTATCCCATTTACCGGTCAGATACAATGTCCTTAATTTGACTTTTAATGGATATATCTCAAAAAAAAGTAGAAATGTTGGTACATACTACATTCCTCACCTTTTCTATGAAATCTGTTTCTGTTTTCATCACCTTTAAAACCACTGATAAACTTAAGATTTAGCACAAAAGGCTTGGGGTGGTAGAACAGAAGGCAATATGTTCAACTCCTTGCTTTCTAGCTAGCTATTCCAATTACTTGAGTTCTTCCTGAACAATCATGACATGCAAGAACACAAAACCTAAAATACTGCAAGTGTTTACTCAGGTAGTTTAACAGGAGCATCATTATTGTCCTTAAGGTTATATGGCTTAAAGGCACATTCCTAACCTCCAACTGTAGTGAAAGATTTCGGAAAACTGAGAAATCTATGACTGCAAAAGCTGGCACTGTGGGAAAACGTGGCGTTCATGCATGGCAGTAAAATAGTTCAGTATTTTTTTAACTTCTCAAAGAATAAGCTAGATTTTATTACTTTCTCTTTACTTACATATGCATTTGTTTGCAGCATGTTTTCCAAATGTCTCCCCCAAAAAGACACTCTATAGAGTGATTTAAATTTGATCATGCAACTAGACCCAGAGACTTGCAAGTTTTCCTGATTACAAGTCCTTTCATAATTTTTTTACCAACACAGTATTTTCAAATCAAAAAATCTTTGTGCCTTTATGAATCTTAAAAAAAATCGGATGTCAGACAGACTCTCGGCAAAGAAAAGCAATATGTGACAATTACTGAGCTACTACACTACAGTTTTACTTTGCTAATTAAAACTAGAATAATGCAATAATTAAATTAAGGTCTCAATTAAAATGGAATCAATATACCAATAGATTGAATGATTAAATCACTACATTCATACAGCAAGTAATCAGATCAAATTAAGAGATTGACACCACAATGAATTATTATGCATTGGTCTTTTCTGTGAAGATTTTAAGGAGAACATACCTCCTCAGTGAAAATCAGATATTTTTTTTTCCACCAAAAGCTGAAAAAAAAAAGTTTTAAGAGGGTGATTTACAGGAGTTTTTGCCGAGAAAATGTGCTCGACCTCTTGGCTGAGGTAAGAGCTATCAGAACAACAATCAGCAAAAACACTCTTTTATAAGATATCTAATGACCAAATGGACACATTTTTTCCATACTTGCATTGTTAAGGGCAATTACCTCACTGCTTTCAGCACGTTAAAAATGTCCTGCACTTTTTAATGTCAAAGAACTGGAGAACCAACATGAGCTCATAAGTCATTCTAATGTCTGTTGACAAAACGTGAGCTGCTTTTACATTTATCAGAATTCTAGTCATAATTAAGCAATTGTCCCAGCTGTACTCAAATTTCTGCTTAAATTCTTCACATGATTAAGCACCTTAGTTCTTCAAACGTTGTATCTTTTGTTAATTCCAGGCAAATATTCCCAGGAGCCCCAGTTTGTGGTAAAAACACAGTTGTTTAGTTTTCTAATTCAGAGACGTTGTTTATTTCAAAGCACTTCCTCTTCAAGTAGTTATTTTCTTCAGTTAAATCATGAGAGGAGAAACCCTGCTGCTCTTACTGCCTGAAGGTCAAAGGGTTGTGTGGGAGAGAATTTACCATGGAAGAAACAATCCAGCTTTACCTGGGTGACAGCAATTATGCAGAACGACAAAAGGAGAAGTTAAGTTACAAGATGAGAACTCTAATACATTCTCCCCAGGGTCTGCCACTCACTCAGCCATGAGAAAAACAATGCCAGAGTTCATTTTAGCAGTTACGTCTCTATAATGCTGAGATAGTAAAGCCTATCATACACACAGCATACTTTGTTGTTTTACTTCCCGGGTGTCTGCTCTTTAGGTTGCCTCCTCTTAGGTTGTCATTCCTAGGAAGAAAACAAAGAACAGAAGTAGCCCAATCAATTTTTAATTTAAGTGTCCACATGAGTAGATAGTGAAGTCATAACTTTCTCCAAAAGGACAAACCTGGGCACGCCTTTAACCTGCAGTGAAAGAGAAATGTGGGAAAACGTATGGAACCATATTCACAGTATATTAATATCCAAATCAAGAAACAGAAATGTCTCTGGGGAGAGGATTGTGGAGGGCATGGACTCTTCAACCCTCACAATAGGAGAGGTGCAGCAGGGGGAACAACACGTTGTCTTGATTTGGGCTGGCGCTTCAGGAGGAAATACTTGGAAGGGGTACTCACCCACACACTCTCCCCACAGTCATTTCCAGTAAGTCCTGAATGTGACTGAAAAGTGAACTGTAAATGAAAAAATAAATCCACCTTTACCTTCTCGTGTGTTGTGCATGAAAGATGTCCAAAGGTGGAATTTATTCACTTAGGTTATTGTTTGAATTATTTTTTCTCACACTCAGGCATTTTTGATCATTTAAACTGTGGGTAATTTTTATCATTTTTCCCAAGTCACCCCCTCCAGGGCGTACTTTAAACACTCTAGAAACATTATCTAATGTTACGTCTAACATTAACAATCATTGTCATTATTTCCAAGCTTGAAAAATGAGAGTCAAAAAGATCAAGACATTGCCCACAAAACGTGTGCTGCTTCCATGAAATAAGCTTCAGTGGCCCATGAAAGAAGCTGAAGCGTTCTGATGTCTAATCTTGTCTCTAAACAACAACAAAAGCCCAGTCATTCTCGGAAGATCACATTACACAATTACTCAGACAATTACTTTATCCCTTTATTAACAATTATTGACTGAAGCGCAGACTAAAGACAATAGGAAATCTAAGAAAAAGAACTTCCAGATATTTATGTGGCACTTAAACACTGGTTTGTTTTTTAATGCAATAATTAAAATAATTCTTTCAATTGAAATATAAACAAGAATATGCAAATATGGATATAAATCCCCTATCACAGCATATATTTAGATGGTTAATCATCTAGAGAAGTCTTCTATAAAATACACCTCTGTCAAAACCATTTTTCCTTAGTAAGTGATTAAATAATACTGCCTAGCGGATAACATTAATACTTCAAATCAATTTAGATTACCTTTCTTTAAGAAAAAGCTTTCTCTATATACATTAATATGTATAGAAATATACACATTAGTATTTTAGTACCAGAGGACTTTCAAAGGGCTAATACTCTGGAATTGAGCAATTTTGTTAGTTTCACTGTTGTTCGGTTGTTTTGGGTTTTTTTAAATTCTTAGGTAAATATTTATATTGATTGTGCAGATAAGAAATTGTGTACTGCAAATCCTATATTTCGATCCAAATTTTTATATTTTGGGTGTCTTATTCTGATGAATACTATTAAAGTGAATGTTTGACATTAATTGTGAAAATGGAAGGCATGTCTTTTTCTAATGAACATTTGCTCTGTCTTGTTAGAAGTGGTAAGTCAAATGCAGCCCAGTGGCATAAACATGTGGCCTTATTTGAGGTCTGATCAAAAGACAATGAAGACTTAGTTGGCTTCCTTCAAGTTTAGCAGGAAGCTCTCGGAAAAGCACATGCTTCCTGTAATTATGCTGCATGAAAAAAAAAGTCTCCTTTAACATCAGATGTCTTAGTTAAATTTCTATCATTCTGCTAAACTTTGCTCTCTTATTTTTGTAATATCATGCACATTTTACAACGCTAAGAAATATTTTTATTTTGTTATTCTTATTCTTCCTGGTTCCACTGCTTAATTTCAGCAAATGGAATAGCGTATCTTGTGTGGATTTACTTCTTTCCTCTAATTTCCCGGTCTCTTTTGCTCCTTAGGTGGTTAAATATGGAGACTGAAAACTTTTCATGCTTTCATTCTCAACCAGAAGCTTTTCCTAATGACATTTGCACCTGTGTCACGAGCCATTAGAGAAATCCTGACCACAAACATCAATAATCTGAAAGGCAAGCAGAAAACACCTGAGGTAAAGCCACATTCTTAGCTTTCATTAGAAACTTATGTTTAGACCTTTCAGTGAATGCTTCAGAGGGAGTGAAAGAAGGTTTTCTCAATGTTTGGCAATACACGTTGCATTTAAGAAACACATTTATGCATGTGTTGTATGTATATACATGTCCACATTTGAATTATGTTATATATACAGGTATCATATCATGACTTATTAAAACTTACTAGTCACCAAATAGCCTGAGGGATTTACCAGCACCTGGCAGTAGCACTGTAATATTACTCACCTCCTGCCATCAAGGGGCATCCTCAAGTCCAAGCCAGTTGATATAGCAAGGTACGCTCAAGGACACACAGTCCCTGCTAGAAAGTGGTCTTAGTAGGTACTAACACTGGAAACCAGCTAACTTGTCACTACCAAGTTAACTGGGTGGCTCCAAGAGTGGGATAAGTGAGCTGGGACTCAAACTGTGTCGTCTAGATGTTAGAGTAATCTGTGAGGGCTTTAACCATGTGCACAGCAGAATTGTGCTTTCTGGAACCCATATGGTTCTGGTAAACACACCACCACAATGAAGTTACCGGGCTTGTTCTATAACAGCTGCACTGCATTACTAATCTCACACCCACTTTACCCTCTGAGGAGTGTAAAACAATGGGTCATTTCTTCAGCAGACATAAACTGATGTTTACCATTGATTTAATGAACACAGAGCAAAGCGGTGGAACAAATACACCGAGGATCTGAGGTATGCCCTATTTTTAAAGTCATCTTACTACGGAAACAGTCTCCTCATTCCAATCTCAGCAAAGCATTGTAGTATTTTCTTCAAAGTTATTCTGTTCTGTTGAGCAAAATGGACAAATGTTGTAGCTCAGAAGCAATCTCTCAAGATTTCTCATGTCTGGGAGAAAACTATTGTCCTTTGGAAAAAAAAATATTTTTCAGCCACTGTTTTCTTAAAGGTCTAAGTTTATATGAAAATTTATATTATTGACCCTAAGGATCCGGTATAGGGTACCGATCCCACTGTTGTCCCTGTACATTTAATAGAGCAGGAGAGATATTTCTTCAGGGGACAAATAATTTCTAAATTGAACTGCTGTTCTGAATCATCCTCTGGAAGACACATAAGTGCACAAATATTTTTGGTCCCTAGGATTTCCCTTTCTCCACCTATAATATTTGAAAACTAGGGAACATGCTCTCTAAACTAAGACACCTGAACTAGATGTCTAAAGACCAAGGTAGCTGGAAGGACCTGGAAGGTCCCAAAATATTACACGCTACAGTTAGGGATGTAAAAAAATACCATTTAGGTAAATAATTTCAGGCTATTTATAATACTGTTTTTTTCTTGTTACACCTTTTAAGAAATCGTGAATGTGTAATTGAGTGAGAAAGAGGTTACAAGTCAAAAGCTGTGACTTGGAAAATGAGGGAGAGACTATTTTGACCTGTAGTTAATGGTGTATACTGTTCTTGTTTTGTGATTATTATTTTTTTTAAAATAGCATTCTCAACTATCCTTTTCCTTGAAGACATATTTATATAATTATTATGTTTGTAATAAAGGTACACACAGCGAGCACTTTCACTAATATATTGAATAGGAGAAAATCATCTTTGCAAGGATATTTGCTTTCCCTGAAACACCTAAGACTGTGTAAATATTTAACTATAATTATGCTAAAGCACTATTCTTTTATGCCACAGTCACTCACAAAATGCAATCCTATAAACGCCTCTCTCGAGATTTGTTACATGCTGGCTTTTGGTCTTATGGGAACAAATCTCTCTCACTGCTATTGATCTGTTCTTTAAATTATTCTCCCATGAGGCTTTCAGCTAAGAGCATCTTTTCCTTGAATCTCTTTGTATTTTTAATTGGCTTATGTTTGTTTAAACAAAATCACACCAGTGCCTTAGGCTGCAGCCGTCGACTCATTGCATTCAAAACCAGACACACTGTACTCCAGCAGCCTTCACTTCTGTCCTTTACTGGACTCATCTCTTTGGGGATGAAATCTGTCACAAGGAAAAAAATAGGCATACAAAATTGCCTTTGGACTGGGTTGCTAGGGACATAGCCAGGATTTGCATAATGCTGTTAGAGTCCTAAAGATGAAAGGAAGGGTAGATTGTGCCATTCGTCTGCAGGTTCTGGCTAGCGGGTGGTGAGGGGACACTGCCCCAGGAGGAGCGCTGGAGAGAGGTGCCTCAGGCAGGCCCTGGACCTTCCTTCATGCATGGTCCCCCGGGCGCGGGGAGAGGCTCTGTGCAGTCTGCTCTTTTGTCTCCCGTGGCACCCAGGGCTCTCTGCACTTCACCCGTCCCGCTCCCCTTGGTGAGGTGGGGTTGGCATGCCGCAGACTCGGCTTTTCCCTGAACATCGTTCCTCAGCGGATACTGGAGTGAGTGGTTCCCAAGCTCCCCTCACTGAAGGGACCCCAGGAACTGCCATTGTGTGCTGCCCTCGCCCTGCTACACAAAGAGGAAAAGGTTCTTATTTCCCCTCTACCCCCCCTTGGCTGCGCAAAGAGGGTTCAGAGCCAGAACCCAAAATAAGATAGACAGTATGGGTGGCAAAAGCAATAGAGAAAAGCATTTCTTGTCATTCAATTTTATTCTTATGCACTTTGATCCCAGATTATTTTTGAATAGTGTGAAGTGAGACATATTGAAGGATTTTTAACTTTATCGTGTTGTTTTAACTATTTCCTGTCAATTACCAGCTGCTGCAGCATTTTTCTTCTTCTATGGCATAAATACAAGAGGAAGGAAATAAAGTCCTGCTCATATTCTGTTATGTTTCATTTTAATTCAGGATGAAGCCAAATCTTTACAGGCCATGTGGGAATGCTACCTATACAGTCAGGCTTGGGCTGCACAGCCCACCTCCGTGCAATACAACCTCACACAGCATTGCCTTCACATCACACTGTCTCTGGAAGGAACTAGTCCCTAAAACACCTTGCTCCTGAGTGTAAGCCTCTAGCTCAGATGCTCTTCCTCTGGCCTCATGATCCTATTCCCTCCATGCAGGGTAGGTATTGAAGGTGGGACACCTACCACCACATGTCCCCTCATCAAGCCTTATGTGACCCCTTGAGTGCCCACTCACTCAGTAACTTACAAGCAGATGGACAGACAACTACAGACAGTGATATTTTTCAAGAAAAATAAAAGGATGCCTGGCATACACTTCTGGCTGGTACACACTTCTCGCACTGTGGGCAAGGACCGAAATGCAACACTGATGATCTATGTTACCTGAACCGACAATGTTTGTGGCATGGTTCTAGATCCTCCCTGGTACCAGCCTCTCAGTTATCTCCATTCAGCCCAAAGTTAAGAATGCCCAAACTGTCCACTCTTATATGAACTTACCACTAATGTTTGCTATTGAACTATTCCTCTCAAATAGTTAAGCTTATGCAAAGGAATGAGAGATATTGAGCTGCTAGATACGGGGAAGAGACACTACTGGGCTCCACAAGCACTGCACTGTAATTTTCCACCTTGGGATTTATGCAATCAGCATCACCATGTCATCAGCCATTAAACGAGTAGTGAGTAAGGCAAATGTGAAATCGTTACTCACTGAAGCTCATAGTGGTAGAAGTGACCAGCACTCAGTTAAACTAACAGATTGACTTATAACAGATAAAGGAACATACGTCCTTCTGCAGCCAGTGGTGAACTTGTAGAAGTTACTTCCTCTGCAGGTTGGGGAAGTAGTTCAAATTAGACCAATAACAAAGAAAGAGACACTAAAGCAAACAACAGAAGGTATCCTCTACAATCCTTAACCCCCCTGCTGTGGGTGCTGAGGCAGAAAGGGAAGAGCGCACTGCAGAGAGTAGCCAGACTCACATGCTCTCCCCAAATAGCGTCGCCTGCTGCCATGTCTGGAGACAGAGCACTGAGCTACACAGATTGCTGCTCTAACCCAGTAGGGCATTTTTTCTGTTCTTATGTCATAGGATCACGGAATCATAGTATGGTTATGTTGGAAGGGACCTTAAAGACCATCTAGTTCCAATCCCCCCTGCCATAGACAGGGACACCTCCCGCTAGACTTCCATATCCTTAGGTCATGCCTGCAAGCAGCAAGTAGTATTAATATTTCCCTTGCAATCATGCCTAAAATACCCAAATAGGGCCTACTGGAGTTACATACTACACAAATGTGAAACTCAGACCGGCCCTGTAAACCAGGGAGTTTACAGTCTAAATCCTGAAACATTGCCATAACCCAAACCATTCAGAAGAGATACTAAAACTTTGGAATGTTTGCAGATCAGTCAGGTTTGCAGGCACGCAGGGATGACAAAAGTACGTTTCATAAATCACACAAATCACAAATGCTAATGCAAATTCACCATCAAAAGTGAAATTAATTGGCATAGGCTGACTGACACTTAAGTATAAGAAAAAAATGGAATTGCTTTGATGAGGTGTTTTGCAAGCTATGAGATTTTAACTAAATCACACAAATTAACAATATCTTTGGAGAATTACATTCAAAGATACTCTTTGGTTTTTATGACCTCAGGTGACACGAAGAATTAATAATTTTGCATTTCCCATTTACTAATTCCAGATTCAAAAGCAGGATAAACAGGAGAACACTAATATTTTTTAATTAACACTGCAATGCAGTATAAAGCAAATTTTATCTCAGAGCCCTAGACATAAAAATATCTGATGCAAAATCCTGCTTATCCTTGATATCAGAAACTTTTGTTATTCTTCTTTGTATGCCATCCTCTAAATAAAATCATTCCAAGCTTTTGTGTTGACAATAAGGTTGATAAAAACACTCAGTATTGCGTGTCAAAACTCAAAAGTCAAGATTTAATTGAACTTTGCATCTTAAAGACTTGGTATTTGTTTTCCCAATGGTAGTGGTAATGGCTCCCAAGAAGCAAATATCACATATAACATTTGAAGGAAGCAGCCAGGAGGAGATCATTCCATAGTTTAATTTACAAAGGAAGTAGCAAATATGGCTAATTCAATGTAAAGTTTGAATTCAAATAAACTTTTGAAACTTAGAATGTCAAGTCGTTCTACTTCATTACACTGTTTCCAGCATTCTCCAGCTGCAGAATCCTTTGTAAACTTGGCTACTATTTAAAGTGTGATTTCTTCCTTTAAAGAAAAGTAACTATCCTGGTGATGCAAACATTAAAAAAATGACTACTGGAAAAGATTATGAAAAATATTTACTGTTGCCGTACTAAAAAGTATACAGATGGCACTGAAAATACCTTTAACTCTGAAAGAATTGGACTGCTACTATTGCTTCAGTCATATACTTTTCTTATTTATTCACTAACAAAATGGTTTCTAATGCACCTATAAACAAAAAAAAACCCAATCCCTAATGATGAATTTTACATATACTAATATAAGGTATATATACAGAGAAACAGTATTTTACAGAAGTGTGGGCTCTGGATGTCTTTTAGTTAGGCTTAAGAAGCAGTGCTGCTTATCACTTGGTGACTATTGAGCTGGATGCAGACAGAGTGACAAGCGGCTGCCCAGGGATATGGCTGCCTCCCAGCCAAGTGACACAGAGGACATGCCACACGAAGAAGCAGTAATGCGAGGGAAAGGAAAAGGAAGCCCTCTGGTAAATCTGTCACTGACCATTGTCATGTCCTGTGCATGTTACTCTCCTCTATCCAATTTTGTTCTCTTCTCCAGTTTCCGTTCTTATCTATACTGATGTTTACCCTTGGAATTTCGCTCTGTTAGATCAATAGGAGTTGATGTAAGAGGGCATATCAATGTGGTGAAAATGTGCTCTAGCATTTTTGGTGGACCTAAAAAGCGAAGGTCCGATATCATAGGTCATATTTGAAGTGCAGTGGGCTAACCCACTCAGCCGAGATGTGGTATAAGCAAAGGATATAAATCTCTGAACTGACTTCTTCATGACTATGTGCTTATATTCGGCATTATCTTAAACAACTGACTGAATCAAGACCAGGGTATTTTGAATACATTGAGCTCCAGAGACCACAAAATCTGTCTGAAACAAAGGCAAAGGATTAAGATGTTAAGCTACGGGATCAGACCAACAAATTACTATCACACACTTTACCGTTAGTTCAGTGTCACCCGATACAGATGGTGTGTTGCAACTTTTACTCCGCTTTCTTTTATGCCACTTTTTGCACTTGCTCCTTTACTAGCTTATGCATCCGTCTTGCATATGCCAAGTGGATTTTTGGTGTGATACTTTGGCTGCTAAAAGTGTATGCGTGCCAGAATGTAATTAAAAGATAAACAGCAAACTAATTGCCGGATGATGTTTGTAGCAAAGTAGTCCTGGTCAAGAAGTTTTCCACACAGCTAGCCTGCGTTAATAATCTTTTTTTTTTCCACGTCTAATATAATTTAACTTCAGTGTGAGTAGCAGGTAAAATTGGACTAACTCCAAATTTAGAGAAAATTCTTTCTTTCCCTAGGATCTAATGTTTTCACCTTTTGTCTTCACGAGTGATACTTTTAAATAAATACAACCACAGTAATGTAAGCAAACCCCACCATTTTAACCAGAATTCCATTCAAAAATGAACTGGTACAAAATATGAACAGAAGCTAGACAGAATCCTCATGGAAAATTTACATGTCATAAGCATTATGAAAATTTAGACTAAAGATATAATCACTTCTGGAGGAAAGGAAATAAGTATATCCCCCATCAAAGCCAATGCGGATGAAATCACTATTTCTTGTTTCATATCACTGTTCAGTTGTAAATGCATTCAATATTTTTCCTCCCAATTAAATATTTTTCTTCCCTGCATCAATGATTTTTTTTTTCTTGACAAGAAAGTTAAGTGGCGACAACCCATAGTACCAAAGTCTTATGGCTACAAATATCATAGACATTTAGAAAAACAATGTTCTGTTCTTGTGAAAATTATTACATTGTGAACCACGGCATCTGCAGAAACTGAGGAATCTGAAATAAACCAAATCAGAGGGAAAAAAAAAAAAGAATAAAATCACTTGTTAGGATTGAGTATTGTCCATTCAACGTGTATAACAATTAAGTCTTTCAACTCAAATGAAATTATAGTCAGTGGTCATCATCTAGTTTATATTTTCCTAACTCTTGCTTTGAAGTGGTTTCAATTACATACTTTTAATAAAAGCAAGTTTTAAGCGCCTTCTTGTTATGTCTGCTGTAAAAGAAAAGCAGATGGATATTGAATGTTTGAAGATAACTGAATAGGAATATTTGTGCAGAGAATTATTTTTTTCTTAATGGTTAATTAAAGCTAATGAAAGTGCTAAAAATATCAAACATCATTCCTGGGTTAATATTCATGTTTCTTTGTTACTTAGAGTTTCTAGCGGTCTGATAACTGGATTCAGTCACTAAGAGCAGAATTCACTAATGGTGGTGAAGGATGTTGCACACCCAAATCTTCCAGAGGGTTTACACGAGGAGGCAGCATCACAGAAATGACCTGTGCTTTCTCTGCATGCTATTTAAAGGAGCTTCTCCGCAGTCCACCAGAGTTTGCATGGGGGTCTGGGGATGCAATGGTATCCTGTACTCTGGAGGATGCTCTGTGACTGTCATAAAGGTAACAAATGTTTTGGGCAGCACAGCTGTCCTGCACTACGTGGGTCATGGGTCCTCAGTTACAGATGAACTGTGGCTACGTGGAACACAGACACAGAATAAGGTAGTGACTGAGGGAAGGGGAGGATGAAATTGGGGAGGGGGGGAGGGCGTGAACGGAGGCAGAGATGCCGAGGACAGAGGGCAGAAGGTTTTAGGGTGAACTATAAGGCGGAGAGCAAAGATAGGCAATTTGCGGCTTAAGAGTTCATTCAGGAGGAGAAGTAAAAATCTTTAGACAAGCTCAGATAAGAGAATTATGTTTAAGCTGAGGAAGTGAGTTTAGTCCAGATGTGTTTGACAGCATGAGAACAGAAGTGGAAGTAGTGCTTTTGGTCAGGAGCCAGTACTGAGGATTAGTCAGGTGGAGAGCACTGAGAGGGGAGTGAGGAGCTGAGAGCACAAGGGTGGGAAGAATTGAAAATACAGGCTCTGGCATCAAGCAAAGGGAACGAAAACAAAGAGGGAAGGAAAGGAATTAGAGAAGCAGAGAAATCAAAGGGAGGTTTAAGAGCAAAGCCAGCTTCGGTAGAGATCACAAGGAAAGAATAAAACTGAGAAGGAAGGGAGAATAAGAGCTACTGAGGGAGGGATACTGGTGGTTATGGGGAGGAAATAAAGAGACTGGAGATAATTTGGGGCTACATTTCAACAAGTGAAGATGAATCTCTCAAACTTTCCCACGTTATGCCCTGCAGAAAGGGTTTTACGATCACTGTTGATCTGTGCATATATGCAGTCAGTTCTGTCAGTCTATCTGATTTTGGATTCTTTTTTCCTTCCTTTTTCTCTCTCAAACCTACTGTCTAAGGCCTTTATTTTTATAACAGTGTCATTCTCTTATGTACAGTCTTCCTTGTTCCTACATTTTAGCATATGGTCAATACACCGTATTGTTTGCATTTTTGCTGCCAGTCTACTTCTACGCAGGCATCCCCGAGGGGGATTTAGATAAGCAGCAAGCTCTCTGCTACAGAAAGGCTCTGTGATCAGAATTATTTCTTAAGGCAGAGGTGGTTGACCTAGGCAATGAAATACATATGCAGTCTGTAAAAGACGAGGCGGCATGTCATCTGAATACCTTTTTAAAAAGGCTGTTTAATTTAAGCAACTCATGTACCTACACCCATGTCCATCTTTGAACAGATTACAAGACTATATTCTAAGTATGTGTCCATCAGCTTGTTTGCATGCACACGCTATATATAGGCTACAAACTTATGTGAAGTGTTTTACACTTGAAGCACATGACACTTGAAGCACATCTAAGCTCAAGGTAGCGATTGCTTTTCCACAGAGAAGTAAACTCTCTGGGCTGAGCGAACACTTTTACGCAGCAGAAAGATGATGGTAATATTGAAATGAGATTCTAGTGTTAGAAGAAGGGATAATGCACCCTCTTCTTGGTATCTGGACACCTTGATGTCTGTACAGAATCATTAAAAACATGGGAGACTGAATCCCAGGAAAGGTGTAGGTCTCAGCACTCATTGGTTTAGACAGCTGTTGACATAAAAAATAAAATAGCTTGTGAGCCCTCTGGTGGTATTTATTTTTTTATTTCTCAGATGTTAGCAGGATCCTGCCATAGCAGCAACATGTAAATGTCCTTGCATATATATGCAGTGGAGTGTAAGTATTGCTGTGCATATTTGCATACATATATATGTATGCATATATATATATAGACACATAAATATAAAGGATTAATTAATGGCAGAGAAAAGTACTTTGATACATTGTAAGAGTCACTGCCAGAGCAAGGGAAAGAAGAAATCACCTGCCATCATGATCTGAGTGTTTATGTGTAAGTGTCCCACTCACACATGACAGTACTAGCACTATCCAGCTGAAAGAAGGAATACCATCATACACTAACAACACTATTACAAGAAATTTAGAAAGATCTTTGCCTTTCCACACCTCAAGCTCTATCTATAGTATACTGCCACCTGTCAAAGCAAAAGAAGTCACTATTGTGATCACAAGGAACAAAGTGTAAAATTAATTCCTTATTGGGTTCCAACTGGATTTGACAAATATAAATCCTTTAAAATAACACAAATTCGAAATCCTTTAGAATTGCTCTAGATCACAGCAAACATATGCTTAACTTAGTAATAATAACAGCTTTCCAGTTAGGAGCAAAAGACAGTTTCCTTTTTTTTTTATAACTGTAAAACTGAAATGTATCAAAAAATAATTTCCTCTATTGAATAATTTCATATTATCACCATGCTACAGACATCCAGACATAACGTTAAGAATAAGGAACAAAGAAGAACCTAATGGAATGGCATGTTGTGTTGAAATTGGTCTCCAGTGAATGTGAGTTAATAAAACTCCACGCTTATATAAGTAACTCATTACTAGATTGCCATTATCATCCCTTTACCTAACTTGTGGGGTAAAATTTATATATAAGGTGTTACTGTTTGACAAGGATAATAACCAAGTTTCATTTTCAGAATGCTTGTTGTTGTAAGTGTTTGGGGATTCCTGGTTCAAATTTAAATGTTGAACTGCAATACTTCAACAATTACTATTGACAGTAGATATAGAAACTCTGCCATAAGGGAATTTTCATAATCCCTCTCTTTTGGATGTATTTCAGTATCATTTATCTTTAGGAGGAGGTTTAAGTGGTATGAGTTTTCAAATTCTTTCATATTTTCACCTCATTAAAAAAAACCCAACATATTAACCAAAAAAACAGGTGACTAAAGAGTATAACTAAGTTGTTACATACACTTAGGGTTTGGAGGGATTTTCACTGACATAGTCTTTCATTTATGGCTTTCGTTTGTAGGATCTGGAGTAAAGTGTCATGCTTAAAAATTGACAAATTTGCTTGACTCTAATCATCCACTTCCTATTGTCCAGTGCAGGTGTTCCATTTTCTGGCACGAGGAAGGTTTGAAATGTCAGTGCTGTGCATTTCATTTAATGCTCCACTATGTTTCATGTCAGCTGGGAGTCAGGAGTGGTGAGTAGTTACACCTCCCCAAAGAGCTCTAGGAAAAAAGTGACATCTCATGAGGACGCCCCTGAACTTCTGGAGTGCATTGCGCTGTAGTGCAGCTGTGCTTTTTCTATTTCTTTGGATGGGAAGAAAATAAATGTATTCCTGGAATCGCAGTGCCTTTGGAGCTCCTGTTCTGTTCCAGGAGGGACTATTCTGTATCAGACCATGACTAGAGGCAGCCCCCTTTTCCCACCCATACTCTACACTGTCTAAGGTGTGCCATTGGTCCTGAATACAAATGGATTGCAATTGCAAAATTAATCCAAAGAAGTTTTACTAAGGGAAAGTGGGATACTGAAATCAACATTTCTGGATGCCATTTTCAGCTTTTTCAATGTGCTGATCAATGTCTTTGGGAAATCATTAGTCATTGATCTAAAGGTTTCGGTGGATTTTGTTTCACAGTCTTTACTCCCTGTGCACTAATCAATGTATCTACAAAATGAGTTTAATAATATTTGGATTGTCTCCCCCCAAAAGGCTGTGAAGTTTAGATTGCTGTTCTTTCAGAGCACTAAGTCCTTGGTTAGTCAAGCATTAAACAGAGAGGTAAAATGTTACTGCTATCATGACAACTCATACAGGACACATCTATGTTGAGCAATAAGGTTAGAAGAATCCTAGAACACTGGTGACAGACATGACCTTTGAATTTGAACTTCTGACAGATGATTTCATTGAGCTTGTGTCTCCACCGCTCTTTGTGCTAGGACAATTCCGTCTGTTTCAGCCCTACCTCATACCACCTAAATGTTTGATGGTTAAAAATATACTAAAACTTAAGAACTCTATAATGAAAGCATTGAGCAAATTTCATTGAAATACTATCCAAATAACCAGTGTACTGCATGTGACTTGCTCACAAATGATTTAGAGTTATTTTGGAATACCATTTGTGAAATAAATAGACATGGGCTTAATTTAGTAGTCATTCGTCTTCCACCACTCCAAATTGGAAATGAAAATACAATAAAATTTTAAATGGTTATTAAATCCAGATGGATCTTCAAATGAAAGCAAGAACTACGGTAATGACAGCCTTTAAAGGGCACGGTCAACTTAAAAAACATTAAGCAAATGAAAATGTTTTATCTCCTTTTATTGCAAGTAACCAATATATTAACTTTAAAAATAAAAAACAAATGTATTTTCCTCATTTTCCTGTAATTTTCTTTTTTGTACATTTCTTAATAGTAATTTTTACTGTTTCTTCTCTATGGTAACTTGACTTAACTTTATTTTATTTTACTAATTTCAAATTCTACCTACTGAGATCCAGTGGGATTTACATAAATACCGTAATATATGTACAGAGGTGCTTAATGGGATTTAGGCCCATAATGGTTTTGTCTAAAAAAAAAAATGTCCTGTAGAAATTCATAGTTCAAATTTTACCAAATAACTTCATTTCTCCCTCTCTACTTACAGAGCTGCAGCAATATTCTTTACAACAACCTTAAAAGATAGATATTGCAGGTATTAATTCCTTCTTGGGATATGCAAGATACTTTAATCCACCATTAAGTTTTACCAAAAGTGCTCTCTAATAACTTGTTTTTAAGAGATAACATCATTAGGCTTATTTATTGTGGTATTTGTAGTGAGCTGCATGTTGCTGGAAGCGTCAGGAGACTACACTTAACATTTTCCTTTAATATGACACCACATTTGTATCCATAACACAGTGACAGAAAGCATATCAGGGACAGTGGCATGGCTGGAGATGGCACAATATAAACAGCTTTTGTAAACATATAGTGTTTTATTTATGTACATTGCATTCTCAATGGAAACATTCATGTTTGGAACGGGTTGGTATAAAATCATCGTGACATCCAGAGGTAAGTCCTCCATAGCAAAGGATTTAGCACTACTGAAGGTCAGGTCACATCCACACACAGAGAAACCACCAAAACCTTCCCTTTGATATTTTAGTGTAGGACTGTCTGTGTTTCTCCTGAGTTACAGCACTGGGTGTTTTGTCATTTCAGGAACTGTAGAGGTGCACAAGATTATCACAAACAGATGGCAACCAGTTAGCCACATCACACCAGTCCTTCCTGTTCATTTGTTGGGATAGTACTCCAGTAAAGAAGTCACAACTAGCACTTGCTAGGAAATGATATATATTATCCTCAAATGAAATTTCAGAAGCCAAAAAAGAGAGGCACGTAAAGATCAGGCAGATTGAACTTTCCCCCTACCGCGTCACTCATCAAAATTCCTTCTTTCTTTGTGTACGTATTTATATGGCTAGCAGTAGAGGAACAGATTAGTTACCCAGAACATCCATTTTGGTTCCTACCTTGTCTAGCTGAGGAAGTGTTTGAGCCACATGTGGTAGACCACATCCTTTCTCTTATGCTAGCAGGATGATGAAGGACCACATCTGGATTCAAAATTTCATTTTCACCCTCAACATTTTTGTATTAACACACTGTCATACTTAATATAAATTGGAAAACACTTAGTCCCGTAGCACTTGATTTTCTGGAAGAAGACAAAGCATGACATTGTGGAGTCCATAAACAGCAGGGGGTATAATTCATAGTAAAGCTATATAATATGTTCCATATACATTGCAGCTGTTGATAGATTTTATTACGTTTCAGCTAAGGGCCTTATTACATTTGCAGGCAAGATTTATTATATTTGGTTGTATTACTTCTAAAGTTCAGGATATTTTCACATTTGTAGCTGGCTTATTTCATCTATGATCACTAAGTTTACATCATAACCTAGTTATAACTGTAGGTTATGAATAATGTCACCTGTTGTTATGACGCTTGCAGTCAGTTTTCATTACAACTGTTCCTAATACTTCACAATATTTTGCAGGTGCTGGATATTACATTGCGGTTTTTAAAGACATATTTTGAAGTCAACGGAACATAAGAGAGCAACGTCTGAAGTAAAGGCTCCTAAAACACAGAAATGAGGAAGTTGGTCAGCAGCATGAAAAGAGGGTTGAGGGATTCCTGCTTACTCACATACAGATTATTTAGCTACACATTTATAAACTGGAAAGTACTTCTAATTTCGAAGATTTCATGTATAATGATTTAACAACAGAATAGTATCCTATTCTAAAAATAAGCACCACTTTTTTTCTTTCAGTCTTTGTTCCTAGAAGTCAAAAGTTCACCCATACATCAATGTCCCATGGCCCTGGTGTGTTGAAGATGTGTGGTTTCTTTGGAATATCACATGAAACTGGCTGATGTTGTAGCTGGTTTTTATGCCCATCTTTTCTTACCAGGTCCCACCATTTTTGCCCAATAGCACCTAATTCCTTCCAGTGCCAAACAAATGTCCTCCTGTCTCACAGCTCACTACCCCCTTTTAAATCCACAAACTTTAATGGAAAAAAAAAACACTTCATGAAAAAAAGTTATAAATTAACTTATCATAACCAGTGAAAAACATTCAACAAGCTGCCCTAAACCTGGTTAATTTTTCAAAATTCCACTTCACACTGTTAGGAAGCATTTACATTTTTGCAGTATACAACAAAAATTCAGAGGATCTAAGCTCCTTTCTTCTGACTACTCATTTATATGCTAAGACAGCTTCTCTACCCTTTATAATTTCATCTTTGATAAGATGGAAACACGCTAGCCACAAAAGGAGGAAAGAAAAGGTCACGTTGATTTCATGAAAACTCTTCAGTGGTTTAACAAGATTGTAATTGTATAGTTCAAAAAAAACATTAATTCAAACTAATGAAATAACTGAATTTCAACTGCAAAGACAATTTTTAACAAAAGACAATTTTATACTGTTTTTTTAGGAACCACATTAAACTGAGTCTAAGAGATTCAGTTGTGCATTCACGTATTTTAAATTCTTACTGTCTTCTGTGTGTAAGTATCTACTACAAGTCAATATAGGCATGTATAGTCTTACACGTAAAACAGATCTATTCCTTTGTAAAGTCGTCTTTTATTTTCCATGCTGAATCAGGTGTGTCCTCAGTATAGGAGCTTTTCTCTCCATGATCACTGAGGCAGAATCTGTTCACCAGAAAGTGTTCTTAAAAATATTTTCTATAAACTCACGCAGGGGGAGTTCTTAAGTCCTGCCTTATGTGGTATAGAAAAGCAGAAGAGGCACTGTGTGTGACAGATTAGTGAAACCGTACAGTTCGTACAGTGCTTGAATTCTATCCAGAAGATTGTACAATTATGATCATCTATAGTCCCATGTATAGCCCTTGGCCTAAAGTGTTTGAGAACAACATTTGTATGCCATCATCATGGGGTAAAATCATGTGATTAGACTTCAACTGAGGAGAAGAAAGGAATGAAGCTAACTTTTTTTTTTTTTTAAGGATAAATAGTTTTCTAATTTTCGTATCACTTTAGTTATCTAAACATGGTGAAAAACCTAGCCCTGACTGTAATCTAGGGACGCTTCCTTTGCAGAAGACTGCACTTGGATGAAACCATATCAAAGAAACAGGACATGCTCACAAAGACAAAAGACATTCGTAAAGGAGAGAATCAAAGACATTGAGAAGCTGCGATCAGGAAAGGGATTCGGAATTCTAAAATGACACCAACCCAAATGCTGTAGGACACCAAGAAGCAGGGAAACTGAGGAAGGGAATTACATAGAGGTGCTATTGATTTATCTAGGTTCTGTTTATTTCCTGTGCCGTTGGAGGAAAAAAATTGTAATTTTTGTGATATTCTTGAAATATGTTACATGCTTGATCTAGCACGTATCTTTTAAGATATTTCCTAGAAATTAAAATGTCCCTGTCCTGCCTTTAAACTGAGAGTCTGTACCCAGAAATATGATGAAGAGGTCAGAAAAGAGAAACTGCATTGGTCTGGGGAAGCTTAAAAACACTTGGGTCTAATGTGATATGACCTGCACAAAAGAGCTTATCATGCATCTGTCCAGCATTGAATGTTCAACAAATGCCATGACATAAACTTATATATTCAGTATACCGCCTTTTCAATGCACAGCATTCCTGTTGCAATCTGTGCTCCCCAAAAAACTGAGACAAGGCAATTAAAGTCAATCCCCTTGAAATAAGTACAGTTGGATTTGTCAGTTTTCATCAGCAGACTTTTTCTCCTTTTCTTCTTTGTTTTTCTTTCATAAACCCAAAATAATCCTGATTGCAAGCACAAGTTGTAATTCTTACACTTAGAAAAACATGATTCACTGAGAACCACTGAGTAGAAGCTCTTCAGCGTGTTACAAGCAAAGCGACTTTGCACATCAGGCCTTTTGCTGATTAATTTCATTCACCTAATTAGTGATGCTTCTTGAAAGAATCCTTCTTTTTTGTCCTTTTGCATTGATGGTTTAGGTTGGAACAGGCTTATGTTTTCCAGTTACATGTTCTCCAACAAGCGTAACAACAGAATTTACATCTGAAAAGTTCACAAAGCACTGTGTTGTAGAGTGAATTAATCAGTGACCTTTCACTACCAGAAGTGTGCATGTCCTGATAATGTAGCTGAAAGCCCTTCTGGAGGCTGAGGGTGGGGGATAAAGAACATTGTAAATTAAAGGAGATTGGGACTGGGAGTCTCATTTTCTGTCTTCTGAGTTCAGAAACGACTATTTCTCACCTTAAAGACTAGTCTTAGCAGGCAATTATTCACTATGGCGGACATATTTAAATGACATAATTGACAACATTTGTTCAAAGGACTGAAGAATCTGGGATGATAAAGGACTTTATTGCATGACTAGTGTTTGGTCATTCTAGGTCAGGGTTCAGGTGGTACGACAGAGAGTCTGGCACCCAAACTGTGAATAAATATAACATATTTCAGCTGGGGTGTCTGGTCTTTGGATAAGTGGATCCATTCTTTATCATTTTCTTAGTATTTTGTGTATGCTGGCATATATCTACATTGAAAGTACAGCTGTGTATTTCCAAGCAATGAGGGAAGTAATTTATGTTAATTATAAGAATTCAAGATTAAATTATCTTGCATCGTCTATATAGACTAGGTCAATGCTGCTAGTCCTAAGTGGTCAGAAAAAAATTTTTCTGAGTGCTGTAGTAAACCTAAGTCTTCATATCTAAACTGTAACATTATTGATGTACTGTGGCTGTTCCTTTCAAACTATAAATGGATGTATTTATTGTGTCTCAGTGCTTAAACTTTTCAGAGACACAGAGGTCTATGGATTTTAATTCACATATACATATCGGGGGGGGAGGGTGAAGAATCAAGGGGATTTTCCCCCTTCTTCAATTATTTGGCATCATGTTTTCAATTTGAATTTACTTAAAAACAACTAATAAAAGACTCTCAGGACTTACCAAGTCCGTTTCTCAGCTGTAGTGAGACAATTACTTTCCAAGTGATTGTAGTAAAATCAAAGACCACACTTCACCGAATTCAAGAACGCCAGGCAAAATCTACCATTATATGTTTTTTATGTTCACCTTCACAAAATGTGTGAGAAAAAATTAAACTTCATCTATCTGTAGGGCCACTGTACAAGGGCATTAACACTGACCTGTTGAGATTCCCTTCCATGATAATTGTACAAACCACATTAGCCTTCCTGACATTTATATCATGTTTCTTATTAATACCATAAATCATAAAATCATAGAGTCAGGGAACATCAGATTGGAAGGGACCTCAAGGATTACCTGGTCCAACCTTTCTTGGCAAAAGCACAGTCTAGACAAGATGGCCCAGCACCCTGTACAGCTGAAGCTTAAAAGTGTCCAGCGTTGGGGAATACAGCATTATTCCAATGGCTGATTGTTCTGGTTGTGAAAAACTTTCCTCATGTCCAATCAGAATCTCCTCAGGAGTAACTTGTACCCATTACTCCTCGTCTTTTCCATGTGACCCCTTGTAAAAAGGGAGTCTCCATCTTCTTTATAGCCACCCTCTAAAAACTGGAACATGGTAATAAGGTCCCCCCTAAGCCTTCTTTTCTCAAGGCTGAACAAATCCAGTTCTCTCAGCCTTTCCTCATATGGCAGGCTTCCCAGTCCTTTCATCATCTTTGTGGCCCTTCTCTGGATTGTCTCCAGCCTGTCCACATCTTTTTGTATGGCTGGGACCAAAACTGAACACAGTATTCCAGGTATGGCCTGGCAAGCACTGAGTAGAGTGGAATAATGACTTGTTAAGCTCTGCAGGTGATAGCCCTGTTGATGCAACCCAGCATCATGTTGGCTTTCTTTGTGGCAGCAGCACACTGTTCACTGATATTGAGGTCCTTCTCTGTCACATAGGTTCAATTCTCCATCTTAGTCTCTAACAGTACAATTCTCACTAAACTTTGTTGTCTTGTTCAAGAATTTGATTTTAGAGTCCAGATTCCCTTCACAAGGAAGTGGAAAACCAGAGGTCAACTCAAAGCCTAAATTAATCATTATTTCTATTTCATGCATTTGATTTATTTCTATTGTTCTAGTCTGCAAGCACATTCAGCTCTTCTCAAATTCTTTTCTATATTGATTCTCAACTACTTGTCACAACATATTTTAGTAGAACTCTCCTTCCTTTTCTGTCAAGATGATTAATGAAACTAGATTGTCTTAAAATTATTTCTACTTGCTTTAAACCTCTGGTACTCTACGCAGTTGACTGTGAATTTCCTATGTACAACCATATCAAATGATTCGTGGAAATCCAGACAACTTAGTTCTATTGTATTTTCTCTGTCTAGATCACTATCTTATCCCCCAAAAAAATCTTTTTTGTCTTTCTTTTCCTTTTGGCATAACCTGTCCTTTCTATTTCGTAACCCATTTCTTCTTTCTTTTTTCTCTTATCCATGTGTCCATAAAATCTCTGAATAGTAGTTTTAATATCCTTTGCAAGGTCTACCTCAGTTTGAATTCTTTTATTTTTTTCACTTCATCTCCAAGCCTTTAAAATATATCTTTGCTGTTGATCAGTCAATTCTTTTCCCATTCTTTATGGCCTCAATATCCTTTCTGAGAGTATTAAGTCATCCAGCAGATCTGTATCTCATACTCTTCTTTTTTCCTTTTCGTTGGAGTCCATATTTGAGATAGCTTATGCATTTCTACATTAAGAAAATGCCAAGTTTTTCAGTCATTTTTTGCCCCAAGCTTCTCAAATGAATTGATTTCAGTTCTTAGATTGTCAAATTTATTCCTATGAAATTATGAAGCACTGTTGGAGGGTCTGCTTTTAGGTTTCCATTTAATTTCAGTTGAGGTCGTCTTGGATTGCCTGGTCCAACTACAGTAGGGGAGAGGGCTGTTTACAAAGAAATTTATAATTTTCCTCAGCATTTACACAAAACATCAAAGTTTGCTAGTTTGACAGTTATTTCATAACATTACAGCAGTCACCTGTAGGAATAAGTAGGAACTAGCATTATTGCTACCATTTTTCCAATCTATATCCATGAACTTTTGAAATATTCCAAATAATACTGTACGAGAAATATCGCATCTCTTCAGTAGCATTGTTTCTCACATACATGATCCAAACCCTAAGAGTCCATAACAGATCTGCAGCCTGGATATTTAATACAAATACTAAGGTACCAGTTTTCCTACATACAGCAATGTCCACAGGAACTAGAACTTGCTGATCTACACCATTTCCTCACAAGCTGAGCTCTCTCACTTTCAGTAATTCTAGGACTAAGACCTTGCTACTCTGAAGAAACTTTGATTTTTTTATACATCTAATATTCAATCCACAAAACATTTGTTTCAATTTTTTGAGGCTGATTGTTTATCTCAGTCCCATATCTAAAAAGTCTCAGAAATGTAAATTCTAAAGAGCAAAGTCATTTTCATTGTAAAGTCCAATCACTCCATTCAGTTTTCCTTCTCCTAGCCTGAATTCCACACTTTTCACCTCACAGATCATTAGCTTAGAAAAGAAATAATTTAGCTAATTATTATTGGCTATATCTATTCTTAATGATCCATGGAAAGTTACTGCACTCAACTCCATGGCTGACTGACCTGCTCAGAAAAAGGGTCAGTCACACTGAAGAGTTTTTCATTCTCTAAGTGGAGCAGGGTTCTGATGGTTCTCAAGGGAAGGACAAGGCCAAGTTACCGTCCTCATGTCTGTTTAGGTTCACTTTAAAAACGGTGTTCATTAACGGCACAAAACAGTTTCCACTTCCATCCTCTACTTTTCTCTTGGATTTCCTAAAGAATCATCTTCAAATTCTCCATTAAGAACATTTATAGAGGGCTTTAACTTATTACATCTATTGCACAGAATCATTGTTAATCTGGGGATGTACGCATCAAGTTCTAAGTGCCAGAAAATGTTACGGAGAGCTGAAAAATATTCTACCCACTCTGCCACTCAGGCAGAGACTTCAGATTTTTACAAGTAATAAAATGTAAAACCTCAGGATAGGATGCCAGCCTAAATGAGGGCTGATTGCTCTCCTGGTCCTAAAATGTCTGCCTGCTCTGTTCATGTTTGGTAAATAGGTAGAGAACCTACAGTTGGATCCCTCATGTGCCAGTTTTAGGATCAGTACTCTATACTAGTTTTTTATAGAGATTTATTCTCAGTTACTGTTTAAAAATGGTTCTGCCAGTGGTCTAACTACTTCAGGTAACAAGTAATTGGTTTCAGTTTTCTCCAGTGACAGAGTTTTCATTGACAGGTTCAGTAGGGAAAACGGTAACTTTTAACATTCAAAATAAAACACATTATTTTGCCCTGTGATCATACTACATCTCCTATTCACTATTCAACTAGTGAAAGAAAACTTGGAAGAAAGAGGAAGGGCAATTTTGGCATGACAGGAAGCCATAATCCTTTCCTATTATTTTTAAGGTAGGTTTAGACCCACCCTTACCATCAACAGATGAAAGCATGTTTTTATACGCCAGCATTATGGGGTCCAGTCAACTTACCTGTTCTACTTCAAATAAATTCTACTGTTCTAAACTGTCTTTTCTTTTATCTCCCAGGGATCATAAAAAGGTAGTTTCATGCAATTTCTTACCTACATGGAATGCTTTCTCAAGCTACATGTGTGAAAGAGTACTGAAGGAGATGGAAGACAAAACGGTCTGCAATTCAGTATGATGATAATTTATTAATCTTAAGATTAATATAGGTAGTTATTAACTTAATTCACCATCAGCTTTTTGGCATGAATCTCCTCATAACCTTCAGGTTAATATATGCAATAGTGGTTTTGTTTCTTCCTTATAGTCATCCCTGTAAGAAATTTAGCACAGATTTCTTCTTATCTCCCTCCATGAATAAAAGAGGATAAAATTAAGGAATTAATTTCTTTCATGAGAAACATTACATTGGAAATGCAAGTTGAAGTTTATCTAAAGTGTTTAAAAACTCTGAAAGCACCACACACTTCCAACTGAACTAACAGGCCAGCAGCTTCTGGGACATATATATATACACACAGAAACATACAAGCATGTGCGTGCGTGTGTGTATTTATGTATATATGAACATACATACACACAAACATCAAAAACTATGCATGTGTGTGTATATCACATACATACATATGTTCGTTATTCCTGTATTCTTTTAACTCAAACCATTAGAAATTTCAGGGAACAGTTTACACTACTTCAAAATTCATATAAAAATCTCATTTGTGTTTACCTGTTTCTACACGTAGTAGTTGGTGAAACACATCTTATAGTCAAGGTAAACCACTAAAAGATTTGTTGAGTACCAAAAAGGATATCAAGGCAATCTTTAATCTAACCTTTCTCATCCTTTCTTTCTTTTCCTCTTTATTAGACATACTTAATCTGTCTTTATCCTCATCATGTAACACAGCTTTTTTCAAATCCAGGTCACCAGATACTGCTCTGTTAAGTTTTCGTTTGGCCACATAATCTATATGTGGCTACAACAGTGAAAGCTTTAATGCAGCCAAGACCTTCACAACAGCTACTGTCCTGGGAAGTAAGGACAGTAATTAAAATGACCCTAATTTCTTTTCTTATAGAGACATTAGTTTCAGGATTAGAGTGAATTAATTCTTGAAATTCAGCTGGAGTAAAACTTGCCTTTCAAAGTACAAGATTTGTTCCAGAAATAGTAAATGAAAAGGGAAGAATGTGCTAGTCTAGAAGGAATAAAGACCACTCTCATTGAATGCAAATTAATTTTCAATTTGAGAATTAGGAGGTACCCTATTAATTAACCATTTACTACTTTAGACACAAGTTATTTCAAAATCAAGTTGTTGGTGAACTAAGTAACTTAGAAAACATACCTTAGATCACAAAACCAAATCTCTTTTAAGCAATATCTCCTGTTTAACAACAAAATTAGGCCTATACAAATACACAGTCTGATCTTATAAAACATGCTTTTTGCAGAATTTTCAAAAGGTGGATTATCACCTGTATATTGTATACTTCACTTCAAGTATTGAAACCAGCCCGTGGAATGGAGAGTACAAATTATGCATGAGAAAATTACAAGGCAACAACTTGCACTAAGGTTTACATGAAGAAAAATAACACTGTTACTATGCTGCCTACTCTACTGACATTTTTTCTGTTTAAAGACGTATTGAAAATCACGCTGCGGGTCAGCAAACTCAATTAACTTATTTTTTTCCATTATATGGCTGTAGCTCAGTGTACTTCTGGATGGGAAAGACCACCCCTGGCCCTGTGGTGCAAGCCTACCTCCTAGGTTCTAGAAATACAAGTTAGGTCACAGATGTTCAGCCAGTGGAAAGTCCAAGGTTGAAAAAATTATTTCCTGCCAAATCAGGAAAACGACTTGAAATTTCACATAGAGATACCATTCTGTAGGAGTTTTTAAAAAAATAAATTATTTTATTTTTAAAATGTTGAGTTAATGTCATTGCAGAATGAGGTTAAAATAATTCTTCGATGATTTGAAAAAAGTATGAAAAGATGTACAATTAAATGTACTGTTATGATTTGGCCATAAAATCAAAACAATGCATTTGAAAAGAATGTTTGACAAAAGTAATCAATGTGCAATCAGAGCAAGGTATATTTAAAATGAAGCAAGAAGTCTGAGATGTTTTGACTTTCTCACACCAAAGAATTATCATCAACACTTGCTAGATGTAAGATAATTTGGTTTTCACAAAAATAACATTTTCCTTCGAATAGTTTTCAACAACTCTACCTCTGTTCACAGCCAAGACAAAGCAGTAGGGAAGGCAGCTGGACCTCCTCTGAAAAGCAGTTAAATTTGCAACTTTCTCAGGGCTGAACCTGATAAATCAGTCCAGCCTTCTGTGAACAGGAACTATAACTCGATATGGTATTGCCATAAAATTGTTATAATCAGTCAGACCAGTACTTCTTTTAACAAAAGGAATTATAGAACCAGTTCCTTAGCAGTATCAAATAAAGTAGCTCCACTGATTCAATACAACTACTTTGATTTACATGGGCAGCCTAGCCCATACCATTTATAACCAGTTTATTTTCCAATAAACCCCTTGAAACATAATAAAATTCATTAGTTTCCCCTAAGAGTGTACATTCCATGAAACCAGTTACACTTTAGTAGTATAAATGTAATTGCTTTGGAAGAAATTCAGGCCACTGTACCTCATGTATCTCAAAGCAATGCTTATGTAACTCTATCAAAGCTGGATGTCACCGGGTGACTTTGTTGGTCATATATTTCTTCTAAGAGCTATGCATCACTGAAATATAATCTTACAGTACAATAAAAATTGGATGGCCTACAGGAAAAAAAAAAGAAGTGGGGATAAGCAGATATGAGATGGGATACAAACACAGTTAATACTCATTGATTTAATGTCTTTGATTGTATTTTCAAACTTTTTTCCATCAGTGGGAGAATAAGGCACAGAAAAAAAGTAGTTACAAATGTTCACCAGTTCGTTCTGTGAATTCAGTCATTCCGATTTCCAGATGTTTCCACCACCATTAATTCTACTCACATCTGTGCATAAAGGAGAACATTTGAGACAGGAGATTCCTCATTCTCAGTGATACTATCTTCCCTGTCCGTTGGACACCACACACGGTGCCTTAGTGGGAAAAGTATTCATGACATTTTAGTTGTCCCGAATCATCTTCTCGGTAAGGAAAACCTAGGATCATCACTCGAGCAGCAGTAGTAGATGACACAGAAATTCCCCTACAGAAGAGCAAGACACTGATTTGCCACACTTGCCAGGAGGTGGCTGGCTGAGGCAGACACACTGTGCCTTCTTTAGCCCCCAAAAACATAGCTGGCACTGCCCATGCCAGGCAGTCCTAAGTAAAAATGAGAGCTAAAGAGCATAACTTTAGAGCTGACGTAATTCAAGTTTGTTACTGAGGATGTCTCAAACTAGACACCTGAAAATCTGTCAGAACAGGGATTAGATCTTGCAAGTCCATAAATCTTCCAGCATTAAAGTAGATACTTTCTTCTTCTAAATTACTCCCTCCCTAGTTTTTACCATAGAAGGGTCACTAGTCCTGTATTATGCCACCCTCCAGAAAATCACAAGTCACCACCCTGGATACGAAATACAGGACTTCACCTCTCTCAAACCCTGAAGAACATATGTTCTGATAAAGGATCTCTCACTGGGACAGCTATCATGAGCCCCTCTGCCTCCCGTACCTCTCCTACAGGAGAAACGGGCTGGCACCATGGATGCTTTAATATTCTTAACTGTCATGTGGAAGAGACAGTAAGAGCAGAATAGGAAGGTATAATTATAGGATGAGAAATAATAAGATTAACAAAGAACTAACTCCAAAATAAAAAAAAAATTAAAAAAAGAAAAACAAACAAAAAAAACCAAACAAAAACCTTTTTATATGAGTCATAAAGCTGGAATTCAATGGCTAGGTATAAAAAAGAGAGTTTAAAATATAAGTATTTTAAGAAAGGATTATAAGAAAAAGAAGGTCTAAACTAGTGGAAGCTGAGCCATCCAGAAAAGAAAATGAGAAATATAACTAGAAATGTCAGATTAAATAAATTAATGAATCCTATGTTTTGCAAACTTCTAGAGAAATGTTGAATTGTATTCAAAATTGACTACAAAGAACCAAATATTTTGGCAGTAGTGATAGGATCCTTAGTATGAGTGTCTTGTCTAGAGATCCAAAACTCAAAAACTGAACTAAAGATAGTATTTAGCAAGACACAAAGAAAGACGCATAGATCCAAAATTGCCTATACCAACAGTGAAAGTATTATATAGGAAATTTAAGTTTTAGATAAAAGTTTTCTAAATAATGTTTTTTAAATTGTCTAAATGTTGTTAAAATTGTTCCCTCAAATATAATTACAATTCTGAATATTTTAGAAACTTAAGAGTTTGTAAAAATAAAAAGAAATAAGATGATGTTTCAGTGAAAAGTTATCTTCCCTAAGTAAAATTCATGAGAATTTTCAAGTGTTAGCTTAAAATTTATAGAACTTGTGACTTACCAGATGCTTTACTTTCGATAGACAGGAACAAACTGAGCAACTTAGGATTCTAAGTACCATTTTCACAATTTTCATGTCTAAAAATCGCATTTCCAAATGCTTTTAACTACCGAAGGACGTGAATCAGTACCCAATAGGATTTTCAAAAGCCTTTAATTGTGTTAGTCAACCAAAACTTATTGATTTCAAGATATTTTTCTGTTTGAAAATTTTGAGATGTGTATTTTGATCATTTACTGCCTATCAAGCTATTAAAAATCTGTTTCCACTGTACTTTTAAATTTTTATTTACCTGTTTTTGAAAAATATGTACCTGGAGTCATCTCTAGACACACATCTAATGGTGAGGAAAATAAAATAGGTGTTTACAGTAATAAATAAAAATAGGTATTTACAGTAATAAAGTTAAAATTCTGGTTTGATGTTTCATTTTTCCAAGTTTTTCACCATAGAAAAGTTTATTTCAAGAAAGAATAACAAAGATGTTTACTTACTCAAATAAGCATTTTTTTTAAGCTTAAAAGCAATGCATTTTGCATGGTAAGAGTGTTGGGGTTTTTTTTTCTCCTGTGTCCATTTTTGGTAAAACTGCCACGTCTCAGCTGTAAAAGGGCAAGTTTGGAGTCCTGTAGGCAAGTCCTTCATCGCAAGCAGAGCAGGCACATTCTGTTTCAGATGGCAGGTACGATTTCAGACTTCTAAAGACAAGCAAGCTTCATTTTTGTCGCAGTGCAACCACTATGCCCACATTATTATGTAAATGAAAACATTTCAGAGAGGCTCAGAAAAGCACGGTAAGGACTGTCATGTTCAGAAAGCAATGTCATTGCTAACCTCTAGGGTCATACTAGTCTATTATCGAAGTGTCAGATCACTGTGTTGATAAGTAGATTAGACAAAGTGTTACTTTATTATTATATGAACAAACGTCAATCTTATCTGAATAACTTTTACATTAATTACATTGTCTTCTTTTTTTTTCCTGATGTACTATTTCTTTAAATCAGACAAGGATACTAGGGAGAAAGACAGACACCTCTTTTTCTGTTCTTGCATGAAGTAATAAAAACACTTTAATCAATCTCTCCTTTTGTGTAGGACACAACATCAAAATTAATTGTTTGTATCCCAGTGCAATGGAATGCAGTGAAACAGTGTTGTGTATTTATTGAGTTTAATCTAGGATTAAATTACTATTACATAAAAAATAGAAAATCCTGTTATAAATTACAGATATTTTATTCCCTTCCAATCCCCTTACTCCCTGTACCAGGTGAAAGCTAATACGCGTCCTTGAAAACCTAGGATAGTACATGCTACTTGGTAAATGCTGAAAGCAGTTTGCTAGAAATCAGTTCTCTGGCTTCAGGTATCATTAAGAGACCTTGCCCTCCTAATTCACGATAAATTGTGCTACAATATTATATTCATTTATACTAAAGGCTAAATGTGTAATACCCTTAAAATTGCATCTCACTAGCAATTATTTCTGCTACGTGTTATGACTTATGTATTTCTCCTGTACTTAGGGTAGGATAAAGCACGCTGTATGAGCACTTCCTTGTGATACATGTGTGCTATAGAGGTATTTGCCACCTGAATAAAACCTCCCAATAGCAACAACCAAGCAGAAAAGTGTTGTCAGGGAAACAACAAAGAAGGCAAAAAAATTCATATAAACCAAAATATATACACAAAAAAAAAATGCTGGACAGTATAAGAGCTTGATTATACATCCATTGAAATCCTAAATACTCTTTCCACTAACTTGAAGTGAATTTGGACCATGGCCAAGAGATTTTATATCTCTCACTAGTACAGTTGAGAAGAAAGGCTAATAATGAGTGAATTTAATCAGATTTCTCATAAATTTATCCTGACTGAACAACAGTATGGCAACAGTAGCAAACACTTGGATGTAGTGACGACCAGAGGGACAGTGACACTACTTTTATCTTTTCTCTTCCCAGACAGAAGAAAAACTGCTTTTTTCTGCTGGCTATTGCTTCCTCTAGTTCTGTATTCCCTCTCTGATGCACGCTTATGTCAGGGGACTTGAAAAAATGTAGAGTAGATCCCACAACGGGTACTTACGCAACAATGCAATCACAAGAAATGTGATTTTTTCTTTTCCTACCCCTCACTACGTTGAAACCAGCTTATTACTTAATGGAAAAGGAGAAGCAATGGTGGAAAAGGAGAAGCAATGGTAAAGCATTTAAGCAAACTCACTGTGGATCCAGAGACTGATGAGAGAAGACCATGTTCCACCCACCTGCCAAGGCTGATCACAAACAGCCTACCCAGAAGTAAGTGGGCACCTGGCCCCTACAGGTCACCAATTAAGAGTAGCCACAGATGATTACTTGGCTGATGTTTCTTCTGGAAAATAGTGTGCCCTAACCACCTTTTCTCAATTAGTCAATCAGGCTTGACTAGCTCTCTCTTGGCCTTATTTCCCTGCAGCAGATGTACCGAACTGTGCATTTTCTTCATATCTAGGCTTTTATCTCATTTAGTCACCCTGTAATATTCTTTTACTATACTTCCATATTTTTAACCTACTTTCAAATACATCCTGATTTAATAATTATTTCTTTCTGCTTCCCCCTGTCTGATTTACCTCAAAAGAAACACTTCTCTTCCCATGTGCCCCTGTCTCTGCAGTTCTATAAAAGGGGCATGATCAATGCAGGAAGGCAGATACACAGAACAAAATCTCTTATAGAATACCTCCTTTTCCATTTAAGTGAAGACTGAACTTCAGAAAAACCAAGATGAAATACAGGAAGTTTATGTTCCAATTATTCCCGTGTTTGACCTAAGACTGGAAAGGAGAAACCATCATATTTTTAAGCACCTTTGCTGTATTCACACTCAGGTCAGGATCTCACAGTTGCTAGTACACATATTTTAGCTCCTGGGGTCTCTTATGGGTCCTGCACAGTAGGCAATAAATAGAATGCAATGTAGCCCATCCCACCCCACCCCACACATTCTTATTTTTCCTGATCAGACTAGGGAGCAGAAAGTTTCCAATTAGAAGCACCTGTCAAGTCCATACTCCCAGGGGTACCTTTGTGGAGTAAGCATCCAATGGGCGTTTTTCTCATTTTATAAAGGTCGTTTATATTCCCAGTACAAAAATAAATTTGTCTAAATAAGCAAGATAAGACTCATACAATTTTCAAGTTTTCCTGCTTAAAACAAATATATTGGGTTTGACTTTACTAGTTGTACAACTCCACATGAATTCTAGGAGTCATTTTCTGGTGAGGTGACAACAGGAAGAGCACTTGGGAAAAATACTGTAATACCTAACACAGATATTGAGCTTCATTTCTGCTCTGATTCTCTATTATGTGTCCTGGTTTGAAGTAAAAAAGAACCAATTTTCTTTTCAGTAATTTTACTTTTCAGTTAAGCCTTTTCTAACTCTCTGAAATTAGCAGCGTATTTTTCAGTGTCCACTTCTAGCACATAAACGCTGATGTAGTGAATCCCAAGGCATGGTATGCAGAGAGGCCCTTGCTTATACTTATTGCTATTAGAACCAAAGCCAGATAACTGTGTTATTTGCCCCACTGGAGGGTCAGAGGCAGAATCGTGTAGAGGGGTCCCATCTGCAAGGAGAAGCAGACAGGACAGGTGGCCCAAAACTGACCAACGGGGTGTTCCATCCCGTCTGCCTCATGCTCAGAGATCAAAGGGGTCAGCCTCTTTTTTCAATGGCTGGCGTCTGAGGAAGACTCTGTCTGTTCGTCTGCCTTTGATTACGATCTGTGTGTTTCGGAATCCAGTTCCTGATTTGAGCTCCTGTGCGTCACTGAGTCCAGTCTGGGACTTTCCCAGTGCCTGCTGGGGACATGATCATCATCCTGGGAGCTTGCGACGGTTTTGTATATATTGTATATAATTATTTTCTTATTAATATTATTATCTTTCCTTTTTATTATTTTATTAATATTTCATTAAAGTAGTTTAGTTTCTTTTTAAGTCATAAGTCTCTCTCTCATTTTCTCTTCTCTCTGAAGGAGAGAGATGACAAAGAGAGCACCTGTCATTCATTTCAGTGGCCGGTCCAGGACAAACCACGGTATATGATTAAGCTTTTTTGCCTGCATAGGATGAGTATCCTATTCCTAAATAGATTAAGGCCTTAATGGTAACCTGTTTATTTATTTATTTTACTTATATTGAGAATTTTACTCCCTAAACTTCCTTGGAGCTCTGATGTAACATGTAACCTGCTTCCTTTAAAGAAAGGACCTTTGCTCTTTGGTCACTGGGAAGTGTTTCCTGCCATTTTCTCTGATGAGTGTGAGGAAGAGTTCTTCTTTGAAACTTCAGTTCTGGCTTTGGTCACAATTGACACTTTTGACCTATCCATCAGTCAATGCTATGGAAACTACAGTACACAAAAAACTATTGGTTTTGCAAAATCAATCAAGGAAAAAAGTAACTACATTATGAAGGACAGACTGTATCAGGCATTTTTTTGCTTTTTTTTTTTTTAATATTGCAAGGCATCTGTTACCTAAAATGCACTGCCTTATTTCTATTCCTGCTTTATTTTCCTATTGGTGAAAGCAAAATGCAACCATGTAAATTAGTCCATAAACCTTCCTTATTGTACTAATCAGAAACAAAATGCTTCTTGCAAGATCTAAAGTTAAATCAACTCTATTCATAAAGATAATAAGATATTAGACTGAGATTTCTGCAAATAACTCCTATTATAGTTAACTATGCTGGGAATATTTATCCACAAACACATAACCTCCCTTAAAAAAACACAGTTCCTGCAGTATCTGATAACTTTTTAGAGTATCAACTCATTAGGGTTAGAGCTAGGTCAAAGGCCTACCTATGTTTCATTTAATCTGAGATTGTTTGTACCCTTTCATATCTGTTGTTTTGCTAGCTCATAATCAAGAACAAATACATAGTTAAGGCTAGAGTCAGAACAGAGTGAAATCAAAAAGTCACTCAAGTGATTCAAAGACCACTGGAAGCAATTTGGGACAGACTAGCAGAAGTTACCAGGTGCAGGGAAGCTCTCTGACAGTATAAAGCCAGTGGGGACAGCTTCTGACATGGTTTCCCCAATGGTGGGGAGAAAGAGAACAATATAACAGCTCCCACTTGGCTTTTACATGGCAGGACAAGTCCTGGGGTATTTGCAGCTCTGGAGTAAAACACTCCTGGAATATTGGAGACAATCTCATTCACTTATTGACTGCTGAAAGATTTGTTAAATTCTGTTATTCTTTTTTATCATAGACACTAGATGTATAAGTGTGTTTGGCGTACCTGTTTCAAATTAGTTAGTTGTCTTTTTTTGGTCTCTGAACAAAAAAAAAAGTTAAAAAAAAATCCACAAGTACAATGATAAAAAGGTTTAAGGGAACAATGGAATGATTAATACAGAGCATTTTATCTAGTGTTTACCACTGAAAGGTAGAGCAATGTCTCTGAATTGGTTTCTCTTGCTTATTCTCAACTAATATTCACACTTCAGGGTTCCTAGGAGAGGGATCCATCAAACACCTAACTAATGGCTGAACTGATTAAAAATATCATCAGCTTTTTGGAATCTGGCACTTCAAGGGTCTAATAAAACGGACACAGAACACCAGGTGAGTTAGATCATGGCAAGAAACCGCCTCACAACAAACAGATCTTCTAAAAATTAGAAGCTCTCTTCTGCTTTTCAGAAAGACACTTATACTCTAACCAATAAGTATTAATGCAAAATACAAATAATATACAGTATAATGAAACAAGTGAATGAATGAAGATAAATAAAATAAATAGTGAGCATTACTATACAGTATTTTTGTCCGAAATCTTTAAAGTATAAGGTTTACTCACTTCCAAATGCAATTCCTTATAAAGACAGCTTGCAGATGAAACGTGAGCATCATAGATGACAATAATAAAGCTGCTGCTGTGGTCTTCCCCTCAATGAACAGAGGCTTCATTCCCATAGAAAAGCCTAGCTCTGCATAGCTTGACAGGAACTTGGGTGAAGGCATACTGGTTGCTGTACTGATCTTGGATCTTACCTGCTTCATGTCCCCTATTACGCTGCATGAAAGCCGTGAGAATGCTCCGAGCATTCACAGAAATTATTTAGTACAGTTTCATTGTAACTATACAAAGTGAAACCTTAGTAACATGAAGTCTTTTTACTCTGACAGTTAAGATAGAGCACAAAGTAATCTTAGCAAACTTTATTGCTGGGAAGAAAGAAAAGTAAAGCAATGCTTATCATCATAACTTTTCCCAATTAATGAAACCTGTCTGGAGTCAAGTTTCATTTTGTGAGCTATAGGTCTTAAATGCACGGTGCATACACTTCAGCTCTCAAGGGGCCTTTTCAAAGAGTCAAAGTATGAATTTAGTCAAGCTCTTCAAAGTTTTCAGATCAAGGTTCTCCATGTTGGTATTTCCTGTCTGGGGGTTGTGGTGCAAAGGATTTGATAAAGGAGTTTCATTTTAGGACAATTTCCAAATATTGGTACTTGGGAGAAGACATACTTCTAGTCTAGACTATAGAGGAATGTTGCAAGAGCCGAGACACAAGCATAGCACCAAGTTTTTCCCTTATAATCCAGGAAACATAAATCTAGGGAAATTTCATCATTTTAGCCATAAGGTTCTGGTCACTGTTTTATTAAATGCCTTACCAGAAATTTATATATTCCCTTTACCCATCTGATGGAAAAAAGAGTAAAATCTAATACACTATACAAGACAAAATCCATACTATTGCAATCATAATCCTAAACATTGCTGTTTTCTACCTACATTTATGGTACCAGAACACTAAAATTGTCAATGAGCATCACTGGACAACCGCACATAAAAATCTCTGAAGATGCAGACGTATAAACTTGTAGTACATGTCACTGTTTAAACCACCTGCTGCCTGAGAATACCAAAGTTGTCTACAAACATTAACTTTGTCCCACCATAAATTTTTGGGGAGAAAATCAAATTCTGTTAACCTCCCTTTATACAGCCAGGAAATGGAGCACAAATTAAGGACTTGAGAACAGAGTCTTTGGCAGCAATCAGAACAGAGTCAACTTTCTAAGCTCTTCTTAGGTGGAAAACTTAACCCATAAATACAAACAGAATATTTACTAGAATATTATTAGAATATTGATTTTGCTTGGATAGGGTTTTTTTGCTACGATAAAATTAACTGCTCATGGCACATATGACATACATGGGGATCTACTTAAAGGATGAAAGAAGAGGCCATCATGACACGACAAAAGATGCCCACATCTCAAAGTTCTGGAATCATGCTTCAGTCTGAGCTTCCCCAAAATTCAGACGTGTTTGGACTCAAGTGTTCACTGATCTTTGGGAGGTAGGTCTAATCTGAATTGGCACAAAGACAAAAGAAAATGAAGACATTAGAAAAAAAATGCATTAATTATACATTCTCCTGTGTATAACTCTTGATGTCTCATCTGTGTCAGTATTTAGTTATTCTCTCTCATTCAAATTTCTCTTTTCCTGTTTTGTATTGGCTTTTTTACAAATTAATTAGATGTCAATGTTTTGAGTGGATCACAATTTCAGAATTTATTTTTACTCTAGAAGAATATGGTGGGTCCAATGTACCTGTATTCTCAGTCATGGATTTCCACTGAGACACTGCATAGTTACAGCAAAGTTACAACCCCTTCTCTAAGCAGTTATATTTCATAATTCTCATATTTATGAACAGCCATTTCATAGTAATGAATGGTTCCAACTGATACTAGAGACCAGTAGTGTTAGGCACTGCATTCATGAGCACAAGAAGACAATCCAGTTCTTGGTACTATTTGGAAGGACAAAACACGGAAGGAGTAAAAGTGGAAAGA
>NW_009648963.1:2611791-2659897 GCF_000708025.1 Charadrius vociferus | reverse complement strand
GGGAAGTTAAATAGCTTTCTCAGGACCTCATGGTGCCAAGTTCGATGCAGTTTATAGCAGACAGCATGACAGCTCAGGGACTGTGTTTCATAATTTTCACAGGACATATTTGGGCTTACAGATTTCTTGTCTCATTTCTAAAGGCCAGTTCCTGAAACACACGGAAAACTTTGCGGGTTGAGGTCATTCGGCACCTTGCAAGACTGACCCTGATTTTCAGAGGTGCTGAGTGCACACAGCTCCTGTCGACTAGGCTGAGTTCACAGTACCTCTGAAAATCAATTCATGTCTAATGGCCTTTTCACCTGTCAGAAATAATTGCTGTTTCACAGGAGCATACTAATTCAGTCATTGTTTTGTTTTTAAAGGAGACTATTTATTTTTCCCCTCCTTGGAAACTGATCTGCTAGGGAGAAAGATCAGGAACAAATTGTGTCCCAAAAGGAAAATAGATTTTATATGAAACACTCATTCTGCTGATTGTCAGTCATAAAAAATGCATATTTTAATAGTTCTTTCCCTTGCAGAAAAATCTGTTTAACTAATCTCATAATATAAAAAAAATCTTTCTTCTAACATTAGATAGTTAGCTGAGTATTCTCTGCTGGGATATATCTTTTATGGTTTAAGAAAAGTCCTTAATACCAGTAGGAGCAGACTAACATGTAATGGGGGGTTGTCATTTCTTTAGCTGGAACTGTGCCCAGGTGTTAGAGAGCTTTTTCACTGAAAGGTATTATCTTCAAACTTTCTCCTGATGCCTTCCTCGCTTTAATGTTCCCGAGGATAGCACCTTAACGTAAATTTCTGCTGTTGTAAGACAGGTTTGGAAATTAAAGCAAAGCTTTTAAATGAGTAAAATGTGTACATTTGAAAGGATATGACAGCACAGCCACATCCTAAAGTGCAAGTCTTTTCAACGGAAATTAAAATGCACATTAGGAAATAGTAAGCTGCGTGTCTTGGCTGTAATAGTTAACAGAACAGCTCTATTGGGATAGCATAACGCCTACAAACTCAACAGAAAGCTCTAGATTTCATGTCCCTGCACATCTTTCCTCACAAGGTTAAACTTCTGCATGGTTAGAGGTCCATCTTTTCAAGTGCAGCACCAAGGGGGCATTTGTCTTGTCTCTAGATCAGATCTTCAGTTCCCTTATCCGCTAAAACTGTATTTCAAGGACAAAGTGAAAATTCACTTTGAGAATTTAACAAAGGAGAAGAGCTATGAACACTTGTTTTTATTTAAAGCTTTTTAGTTCAATATATCTTCATATCTATTTATATATATATATGTATCTGAGAACAATCTGAGTGGTTTTGACAAAATATCCAATGCAAAAACTCTTAAGTACATGGTTTTGACGCATCAAAAATATTTCCATATGGACCTGCTTAAATATGTATGCTTGGGTAAATGCCATTGGTATTCAGATTTTAAAAGCTAGAATGGTAAATCAATAGTGTGCATATATCATAAGACTTATTAGCCTCTAATGTCTCCTGGCTGTCCAGGGACATATTATGGCTCAATCCTATTTTCAGGGAAGTCAATGACTAAATGGTATCAAGGACGAGAGCTCCCTCCCTCCTGCAGGTGTTGGAGATTGAAATTAAAAATTACTATGCTCTATACCCTGGAGGTTGGATGCCCCAGAGCAATAGGGCTGTATCCCAAGGAAAACAGCTGGAGGCTACTGTGATGAACACTGCGGGGGGAAAGAAAAAACAACCTCAGTTGTTAGTGAAATAATTTCTTCCTTGTGACTGTTCTAGAACTGCGCATCACCAGCATTCTGCATAGGCATCTTTTCTAATTTAAGAGAGTCTGGATTTTTCTGGAAAAAGTATACATTTGCCTTCTAATTTTTTACTTTGACAGAAGTAATAAAAGATCACTTAATCCATGTAGTTCATCCTTTGCTGCAGTTACAAAATGTGAAAACTGCACTTGGCAGTCTGGCTAGGCGGTTAATATGAGTTGTAAATGGGTATTTCCCATAGCTAATCTTGATTTTTTTTTTTTTATTTATGACCTCGTTTTTTTTTTTTATCTCAACCTACACAGTATTGCAGTGTTTAACTTTCTCCCCCCCACCTTACCACTATAACTTTTATTTTGTTTCCCTCTGGAAAGGAAAACTATGCAGTACTATGCAATCATGCTGTCTTTTCTTCCTGACTTGTGCTCTTCAGCTCCCATTGATTTGGGGCCCTTACTTTTAACAGAACAGTTCTTCAGCTGCATCAGGAGATTCCCTGTTTCATTGTTTTTCTGTCTGGATGTAATTGTCATTGAAAATATTTATCTATTTAGAAATTAACATTATAAATGGCACTGACTAAGAAATTCTGTGTTATGGATCAAACCGCATGTCACCAGATGTCACTTCAGTTCCTGATTTAAACCGATGAACTAATTGATACAGTAAAAAATTAACGTTCTCTTCTACAGTACATGCATTGCCACTTTTACAGCCGTATCCAGATCATAGACTATACGTAATTCTTCAGCATATATTATAAGAAATGCATAAAAATATGCATTTATTGATTATAAATTCTATTTTCCTACTTCCCTTATTTTCTTGGAAACTAAAGCTTAGATATATCGGCAATAAGCTAATAACCCTGGCAGAAAAGTATGATAAGCTAGACAAACATTTAGTGTAACTATATTATTTAGTGGTTTTGCTCAACTGCAATGCTTCGTCTTATCCACTATCTTTTTTGGGACATGAAAGCTATGTCAGTTAGTGTGATATAATAAGACTTTTCAGTAAGGCTAAATATGCTTTGGTGATACGCTCTACCTCATCTTTTCATGTTACTTCAGAGCTGAAATGGTAGTCCACATGAAAGTACCATAAATACACAAATTCCCTGTATAGAGACGGGATACGTAACACTACAATACACTTTGAAGTTTCAATCAATGAAGACGAGTTAAAGTAAGGACAGAAAAATAAAAGAAATTAAACATCGGTAACAGTAGTTAGGCCTTAGTCCTCAGATCCTCAAATGTCCTGACTTAATCATAGGCAAGTATTTCTCCCATGATCTCTATCATAGCATTTCAACAGCACCTTAATAATAATTTTTCAAGTAAAATAGTACTTCCAACCATTTCTTTATATGCCCCTCAAAATCCATTTGCAACTCTTTGCTAAATATGATTAACAGCAAGCTGACTTCTAGTGAAGATGTAGTGATCAGGTAAGAATCTATATTTCAGGTCACTGGAGAGGCCACGTAGCAGAAGCATTACAGACGTTTGCTGGATGATGTGAAGCTGAGAGTGTCTCACTCTAGATCAGAATTTATTGCACTCCTTCTGTCAACAATAGTGACAAATTACTGCATCTGGGGAAGTTCTCCCCTTCCCAACAAACAATATATTAGAGAGCCTGGTTGATTAGTCATCCATCTTTATTTCAGCATTCCAATTTAATATAATTGTAATTAATTTTGTATCTTGGAAAATACAGTTTTAGATTTTTTTTCTTCTGACAAGAAAAATTCTCTTAACAGATCTGATATATAAAGAGACAATGCCATTCTAATGCAGTATCTGTTCTTATTTTGCTAAAGTCGTAAAAGTATTGACTTCACATGGATGTAAGTTTGTGTCAAAGCTGTGCTTGTGATGCAGCTTGTACTTATGAGGAAGGGCTAGAACTTGTCCTCCAATAAGAGGCACGCTATATTACTTAAATAAAATTAATTGAGATGGAGTTATAATGCTATAAGTGGCTTAGATTTTGATGAAGGTCAAACACTTCAGAATTCAGTGCAAACTCATTCGTCTCAACGAGAGGAAAAAGATGTGATGACTGGATTCCAAAGTCCCAGAAATAAATTCATCAAAGATAAACATCTGCAGATTTGGGGTAAATAATGTAAATTGGAAAAGGAGGAGAGGAGAGGAGAGGAGAGGAGAGGAGAGGAAGAAAAGAAAAGAAAAGAAAAGAAAAGAAAAGAAAAGAAAAGAAAAGAAAAGAAAAGAAAAGAAAAGAAAAGAAAAGAAAAGAAAAGAAAAGAAAAGAAAAGAAAAGAAAAGAAAAGAAAAGAAAAGAAAAGAAAAGAAAAGAAAAGAAAAGAAAAGAAAAGAAAAGAAAAGAAAAGAAAAGAAAAGAAAAGAAAAGAAAAGAAAAGAAAAGAAAAGAAAAGAAAAGAAAAGAAAAGAAAAGAAAAGAAAAGAAAAGAAAAGAAAAGAAAAGAAAAGAAAAGAAAAGAAAAGAAAATAAAGAAAAGAAAAGAAAAGAAAAGAAAAGAAAAGAAAAGAAAAGAAAAAAAGAAGAGAAGAAAAGGACTAAATGCAAGCTTTCACTAAAAAGAGCCTTCAGGTGATCACCTCGAATTCTTGTTCCCTACCAGGGTCATTAAGGTGTGTTGGCTTTGTTTAAACGGTTTATAAGGAATGCAATCCACCCAGGAGAGGCTATTTTCATAGCCTTTCCTTAACAAGACTTTTCAAGTTCACAGTGTTCATTGAAGCTCAGCCCAACACACAAAGGAGGGAGGGAGAAACGGTATCCAAGGCCTGGAGTCACTTCCCCATCTGTCCTAGGGGTATAGCACAGTCAAGAAAAGAAGTTTCTTGATGGCACTGCTAATCTGTTTCAGGACAAGAACATTACATAGCTCTTCACCTTTTCATTTTGAGTCACATATGAATGCCATTTCCTGTACTGAAATGTACAGCTGTAACGTCACCTAATAACTAATAGGTTTTTATAGCACCATATTGTCCTCCAGCAGTGAACTCCCCCCCACGAAGGAGACATAGGTTCAAATCCCGTTCCTGAAAGGAGCTCCTGAGTTTATTTAGACTGCTGTCAGCCATGGAGAGCTACACAGGGCAGAACAAACCATGCACTCCTTGGAGGCTCAAATCCAGCTCAGCTGAGCTCACTGGAGAAGCAGTTTCTCAAACCATTCCCAGTGTCCTTTTCATGAAAGTAAGCACCAATTACCTAATGTAGCTTTAAATATACACATAGCCAAAAGCACTCAGTGCCTCAGTGGGGGTGCTGTAAACACCACAGGATTTGGATCTTCATGATGAAAATAGTAAATGGAGATGAGTAGAGACCAAATCTTCATCTGAGCTCCTTGAAAACTTTCAGTCAGGACTTGGAAGGAAAACAGAAAAGTGATCTGGTGCTTAAAGAGCGTTTGATATTTGCCTCAGGATTGAAATAAGCAGCATATGTAAAGCTTTCATGCAAAGAACATAGCATCACAATGCAGTCTAAAGCTCCCTTTTATTCTAAAATTAAACTTTTCTATAAAAATCTACAAAATCTATTGATACAGAAGTGTTTATTCCTTTATAAAGCTCTGACTAATGCCAGTGACTAAAATCCTGAGCAGGAAAATCAATGCAACTGGTGATTATCTGTCCCCAGGTGTTATTTACAAAGATTATACCTGTTCTTATTATTGTCTACCTAAGCATGAATTTAAGTGTCACATGCATAATTCCATCTCTTCATTTTTGATGATGCTTAAAAATCCAAAGATTGAAAGACAAGGACTGAAATAAAATAAAGATTTCAGGTTTTCATTTCCAGATATATTTGGGAACATTTTAGTTACAGAAAAGACCCATTCAGATGTTGTTATATAATTCTGATTACGGATTTCATCATGGTAACTGGGGACAGATTTAGGCGCACATGATTATAGCAATTTAACTTTGGACACGTCTTAATTTTTTTTTCAAACTGATGGAATTCTGCACAATTGGATAGGAAATATTCATTCAATCTTTCTTGAGAGGATTTCACTTTCCCACTTTTTCTCAGGCTTGAAATAGCATATAAATAGCTTTTTCCAGGAATGTTTTAACTTCCACAGAAATTACAAATGAGAAATACACGAATACAAAACACAAAAAGTTATCAGCTAGCAAGAATTTTTATTCTATCTCCAAACTGTGTTGCTTTAGACAAAATGTCTTCTGATGACTTTAATTTATCCCACCTCATCCTATGATGTATTCTTAGTTTGCAAAACATTCAAATACATTGACATTTCTTAAGCCAAAGATAAATTTTTGTCATGCTGCTTAGATACCTTTCTTAGTTTATTTTCTTCTTTTTGCTGATAAATATTGCAAGTGGGCAATTCATGTGTAAAAATAAAGGGTCGCAGAACGTGCCCAGGGCCCACAGTCTTTTAGTCTTGGAACTTCTGCATTTGCTTACTGGAGTAACATTTTTATTATTCATGTACAACCATTCTAGTCTCATAATACAAAAGATAAAGCAATCCCCAATTCAAATTTAGTAATACTGAACAGTTACAACTCTCATTGAAGTTAATGGTACTTGGGAACACCCTGTCCACATAAAGACTAAGGAAGCCTTAGTATTCCACCTACAAAAAATCAAACTGACACATGAAAATGTTGTTTGAGTCTTTTCTATCTGTATATATGTATTGTAGGCAAAAATGCTTACTTTTGGCAGAAATTAAAATACTTATTAAATCAAAGCCTCCTGAAAACAGACTTGTAAGAAACACGAGTATTATATTTTCACAAATATAAATCTAGAATGGCTGTTACCCTCCTCCAGTGGGCTTTTTCAAACTGGTTCTTGTGAAGTAGAAGATAATCCTTGAAAACATCCAAATTGATGATAAAAAAAATAAACCCCTGAATTAATGGAAAATGCACAGCAAGGTCTGGTAAATTGTTTGAGTGGGCCCAATGACTCATTTCTGGTCTGAATTTATCCAGTTGCAACGTCTACAATATTCTCTCTAACTAATCTTTTCCCATCTTCATTATTAGACCATGCAGCTGCCTTTTATCAAGTTTGTGATCTCCTTTACTGAAGAAGTTATGCAGACTTCATCTCCTACATTAGCACTGTCGATAGAGTGCATAGATCCCTCTCCTGCAATGTGATTTTGTCTGTGCACCTCCTGCACTTGGACCACAGCTACTTCTACCTCTAATTACCACCAAGGTCCTCCTTAACTACCACTGTCTGAGCTAAACAGATCTAGCTTCTCACAATTCTCACTGCCAGGTACGTTTTTCAAATCTTGTGTCATTCTTGTAGATCTTACCTGAAGGCTTTCTAATTGAACAAAATATATATTGGTCTGTTTTGAGATTGGATGGTAATTCTGGTAGAGGTCATACTTCAGTGCCAATATAGAAGCAATATAACCCTACTTTATGTTTTTCTATCAAAACGAACTATTTAGTTTAAATAATAGTTTTAAACAATAGTAAGTTTAAACTAAATAGTTTTCTGAAATGGTTTAAGCTATTAAACTACTTCCAAGGATAGCACCTCCTCTCCAGTTACTGTTCTATACTAGGAAGCCTGCATTTCACTGAAGTCCTGAAATCACGCAGTCAATTTTGAATCCCCAGCACCAACTGCATTTGAAGACCTATCAGTTAGATTGTAATCTGCGTAGTGCCTGCCATGTTGATTTTGGTCACGCCAGTTGGACTACACCGAGCATTGTGTGAAAGTTTTTTGGGACAAGTTCTTCCTACAGTTATTCCCATGGGTCTTACTAATGAAGACGCTTTTTTTTCTTCTGGTCCCTGCAATCTTTTTCATTGACTGTTCCTTATTTTGGTGTACCTACTCCCGTAAGAGGGCCTTGTTACTTACAATGAACTCTTTAAAAAATCTCAGATTCTTCTAGAGAAAGATAGAATATAGAAATAAAATAAGTGAAAAGACATTACAGAGTGAGGAAAGAATGGCCATGTGTTTGATACGCATGCCAAAAATGCACATGACCCTTAGAGAAAATCTAGTGAAAGTAACAATACATACATGGCACTCTTATGGACTTATAGTTAACTGGTTTTAAATATTGACATAATTTTAATATTTCAAATATTTCCTGATAACTCCATGAATGTATAATTTAAATACAATGTAAAAATAAAGAGATTTGGCTTAAAAACAAAAGAATGGAGTTCCTGCTTGACATTTGCATCATAAATCCAGCCAGAAATCAGAGTGCACTAGCCCACTGAAAGCTGGAAAACTCTAATGATAAACAAGCACACTGGGAGGCACAGCATTATCGCTAAATGGATTATTTATGCTCATTCTCGAAACAAGGAAGGGAGGTGAATAATCCTCTTCAAATCTCAAGGCTGCTGATCAAATAAAATTTCCAAGTACAATAAAAAATTTGGCTCCTAGAAATATACTGGAGCTCCTCAAGCTTTTCTTCCCTCAATTCAGGAAAGAAGAAATTGTTCCACAGCTGTAAAGAATCAATTTTTGGTACTCCTGAATTAGGATTTAAGTTCCCCATGGGACTGCTTAAGCTTTCCATCCCCTTCAGCTCTCTGTGGGAGGCACCCATGGTTCTGAGGTAAAACACTTCTGAGGCCAGGCCAAGTTTGGAGCTAGACAGCATGGCCAGGTATTGAAGCCAAGTCTGTGAACCTCCATGGCACAGGGGTCCTCCAGACTCAAAACTGGGGAGGGGGAGGGGGAAGATTCACATCCAGAAATTCCTGCTTTTCCCCCCACTTTGCGCTGGACTTGGCAGGATTTTGTCTCAGGTACACAGGGGGAAGCATGTTTTTCACTTAACTTTCAGTTATGTATAACCTTGAAAAATTAGGCCGGTCACAAACCTGCTAGGTTTGCGCAAGATTTAGAGGTGAAATTAACACCACATGTACAGGCAGTGACCGAAAGCCCAGTGGAATCAGCGGGCAATTTTCCACTGAGATCAATGGGCTCTGGATTACACCCATAAAGCCTGACTAACGAGGCGTTATGTGGATTAAAAGCACAGGTTAAACTAGGAAATACAGTACTTCTGTGCCAATGGGATTCTGGATCTCTTTGGCTTCCCATAGACTTAACGGTGAATAGCATGTAGGGAACAGAAAGTCCCTTGCAAAGCTATTGCGTGCAGTCAGAGCCCGCGCTCTCACAGAGCCCACGGGCTCCCAGCCTGCAGGAACAGGGACACAGTGTGCAAGCTCACTGAGCGCGCCTCGGTGTCACATACATTACCAGTGTTTCATGAAGTATTACACTAACAGCGCGCATTTCCTTTTTCCTCCCTCTCTCTCATGTATTTGCATCTGTTGTGCGTGGAGAGGTGAGGTTATATCCATTTTACAATGTCTATATATATGTCTAAGGAAGGCAGAGAAAAAGCACTGTTAGACATTTTGAAGAGCTGAGTCAATACCTGAAAGTCTTGCAGAACGACCAGAATGATTTCCACAGTCATATATCTTGTAAAAAACACATGATGAGATGCGATAATCTATGGTAGGAGGATCCTTACTGCTTTATGTTTAAATTAATTTTGGTCATCAAAAAGGAATACCACACTATTTTTCTACAGATTTGCTACCATCAGTCCTGCTAAGAGGCATTAGATAGTGGCCAAAACATTGATATACTTCTCTTTCTCACTGCTACTCTGCAAATACATGATTTGGGCCAGTTAGGGAACAAAATAGATGATATGAAGTCTAGGAGCTGTGAGCTCACTATCTTTATCAACAGAGAAGATATTATTCATGTAAGTGGCTAGCAGGAACAATGGTTAGGCAGCCAAAAGTATCCTAATTCATAGAAATGAAGAATACAGCTTGCAGTGAGGACCAAAAAGGGGAAGGTAGGCACTCCTGACACCTGCAGAGGCAACGTATTGCCTCTCAGCTGTTCCCACCAAAGCTACAGTACTCGGCATGAATCATGACCCTGCAAGAAGCAGATGATTTTCCCTTCCTCTGCAGGAGGCTGTAAATCCCACATAGGCCTGCAGGGACCCAGAATTCTGCTCATTTTAAAAAGTGCCCATAGGTTGCTGGTGTATATACTGTCCTACACAGACTGCTGGTGCTGAGTCAGTTCTCATCCTCTCCGTCCTGCCTTTCTTAACACCAAAGAGCTTGGAGAGCTGCTACTTTGCTTAAATTGATTAACCAAGGTTGTAAACATTGTGTCAAAAAATGTCAATAAAATCAATGATATATCTATCAGCTAGGTAAGATTTAATGAGACTGTGAATCTTAATGTTTCAATGTTTATGGAGCAGTTGCATGCCATACCATAATGTGCATCAAAACACCAGCCATTCCGCCTCATCCTCACCATACAGTCCATGAAACATTAATGAAAAGATGTAACAGAAGCACAAATGATCACACAAATCAGAGTCATCACATAGAACGAAGGACTGCATCTAAAGCAACACTTTGTATTTAAAGTATCTTGTGAAGATTGTATGTCTTTTCTTCAGTCCAGTCACAAAACTGCAACAACAAAGAAAAGGCTGTGAGTACAAAACACCGCCACAGAGATAAATGTAGCAGAACTCCTTTGTTTGTTCAAACTGCATTTCTGCTCTAAACAATATGATATTTGTTTAGTTTCAGTATTCTTGTACACCTAATCATTTTAAATAGCATTGGCTTTATGCAATAAAAAAATTTCCAACTGCACAGAATATGACACAATGTGAGCAACATACGATAAGTCTATGGTGTAAAGAGAAATGTTGGCCAAAACACTGCAGTTCTGTAGACAGCAACTTAAATATGTCAGATTGAAGTGGACTACATAGTTTGCATTTCTGAATTGGGATCAAACTGTTAAAATTTAACTGTCTTCAATTATTCAAATAGCATTTGCAAATATGGCAGCATGTATTCTATGAAGACATTTGTAAGTAACCTGTAACAAGAGTTCTCAACATAAATTAGTCGAGAGATAATTTATTTATAACACTGAACAACTTAGTTTTCTAAATTTTGTCACAGTCACTGATCACTTCTAATCAATACTGTGTAAAACGTGTAGAGAAAACTACTACTTGCAGTGTTCCTTGGCCTCTTTTCTACAGAGCGATGTGCTTTTGACCGTGTTCAGCATGGAGCATGGGAAAGCGTGGGCGTACGATTCTCAGCCCCGAAGTCAGGAGCTACTGCTGAACTTGGCAGGGACAGGGATCCAGCAGCAGCTGCTTCTCATGAAGGTCATGCGATCTCTCCCATGAGAGGCCAGGAAACCCATTTCTTTACTCCTGTCGGGTGCTCAATGCAGCAGAACCCGGGAGAGCCCAGCATGCACAGAAAGCAAGCCTTGCATCGCTGAACGGGCAGATGTCTGCCCTCCCGCTGGTCGGAGCTCACTAAGAGCTCAGAATCACTAGGACCTGCGTCACAGGTCCTACTGCTCCTCCAAGCAGGCAGCACCTTTGTTGTGCCTGGGGAAGCTTGGGGGCTGGTGCCAGACTCCTCTGTTGGAAGTGCCCAGGTGACTCAGCTGAACAAGTGGGTCTTACTGGCTTTCCTCTAGGCTGGGCTCACTCTCACCCTGGGAACAGAGGGGTCCATTCCCACTGGACCTTTACAAACCTCACTAAAATCTTTCTTTGTTGTTCTTTCTTAACAGTAACACGTAGTCACAGTATAAGGCAAAAGACCTGTAAGAGAATTTCCTTTTACAAGTGCTTAAACACATTACAGAATTACTCCACCTGCGCAGTAGCCCTCAGTGGGGGTTTTGTAGGTTGTCCCACAGCTTGCAAAAGCAGGCATGTGGCAACTCAGAGTGTAAAAAGGGCAATCCTGAGGAAGTTATAAGCTTCTTTACAAAATAGTGATCCTTTTATCTGCAATGCTTCTTCCCAGTTTGAACAGTCTGTATGTATAAACTCTTTTCAGTCATAAACAAGGATTTTTACTTCGTTCAAAATAAAACCATGAGAAGAGAGAAGTGTGTCTAGTGTTATGCGTAGCGCAGACAGGACACCCAAGTAAGCATCACTTCAAAGCCTACTTCTGAGTAAACTTGTTCCAGGCTCTTGCATGCTTTAACCCAGAACAGAGCTACAGGCTCAGGCCAATTTAATGTTTTTATTATCTCTATAGCCACCGGTTTTAATGTTCAGTATTCTGTAGATTTTCGCATTAAATTACCATTTTCTACAACAAATTTCTATTCCTGGGGAACTGAAAATAAAAATAGCAGATGTCTCTGCTCAAGCATATTGCAATTCCTGTTCTGAAAGTATATAATTTGAGGGTTTTTTTCCTATTTAAACAACCTCCATGCCGTCTCTAAGAAAAACAGACTTAAGCTGTTTCTTTAAAAAAAAAAAAAAAAGTAAAGCTTTGATGTGATGGATGCATTGAACATGTCAGGAAGAGTATTATCAAAAGGAGAAGTTTAAAGCCATTCCCTGGGGTATATATGTTTTGATGTCCTACTGTCCTTGTCATACATGAAAGTATTTGGTCTATCTAGAAATTCATTTGACCCAGAAAAAACAAATTGTTCAGAGTTAACAGGGAAAAAAACCCACACACAGAACAAGGACTGGGACTATGATATGCTCAGTATTACACTGCACTCTCTGTTTGAAGTAGATTAAGAAGAAAGAGTAACAAGTAATTAAAATGTGTCCCGTTGGTCCCACACTACTATCCAAACACTTCTGCAATAAAAAATGCAAAAAAAAAAAAAAGGATTCTAACTCCCAGATGTCTTGAACGGGTTTCTTCAGGTCTCCACTTGGGGATTCATTCATATGACACGAGCTTCCTAGGTGACAATATACCTGGAAAACTTCAGTTGACTTTTAATGGGGGGTAAAAGTGGTCTAAGGGCAGAATCAGCCTATATTTCATCTGCATTAATGCTTGATTCAGACTGAATAGAAAAACAAAGGCTGCATCAAATGAGTGATCCAAGCCTCCTAAGATTACCTGATATTCTTTATTATTACTCCAATATTAAATAATAGTTATTATTTGTACTTTTTAAAAAAATGGGTTTTAAATTACTCTTAAGCCTTTGGCAAAGGTGTCTGCTCCAAAGACAACTTATATAAGGCAAGCTCAGAAATTCTTCCCTCAGCTTCAGAGAATTTGTTGAAAAAGCAGACAGCTCAATAGCAAAATTCAGTGCAGCTACTAGGACAGCTTCTGTGTCCTAACAGAGAGTAAGTAGAGGACTTATTTGCCACATGTTTCTGGAAGTCCTGATTCAGTTGTCTTTCTAGTTTGCAGACAGACTTCTGTAGACCCTAACATCAGTTGGGTCACAACTTTATTTGGAAATATCACTTGCTGAATGCCATAAACTTCTTCAGGAACAAGAGAACATGAATGTTAGGGCAAGGAGTAGCAAAACTCTGTCACTTAAGGATAAAACTGATAGCAGCTAGATTAGGCAGGGGACCAGCAATAAACTTTGCAAAAGCAGTTTGCCGATGCAAGAGTGAACACATTTCTGGCAAACCAACAATTAGCCAAGCTTAAGAAGTATTACCAGTCCAGTGATCACAGAATCATTTTCTTAAAATAACAGAACAGAAAAGGGAGAGTCAGCTTGCCTTGTGGGCTTCAAGAAGCTCTCCTATTTACGTTTTGGCAGAATGATGGTATAAGCAAAGAAGACTTAGAACTGAAGTAAATCATAGAGATGCCCCTAGATCTGATACATCATATGTCTAAGGAATGATGAATTAGAGCCCTTTGGAAAGGCCCACTGTAATGAAAAAAACTGACCTTGAATGCTAGTGATGACAGTCACCCGGGAGTGACTACTCTGATCCAACAGTGAGAGCCAGTCTGTTGTAACCTTATCATCTTGAAATTCATGGTTCGCTGCCGGAAAGAATTTGAGACAGATCTGCAAACTTTAAAGTAGTTCCAAGTCTATCTCCTGGCTCTGGGCTCCCTGAGCACCTGCACATCCTCACATGCTAAAACACAGTTTCGGAGAAGTGGAACCTGACCGTTGCAAACAGGTCTTGCTTTTGGAATGAACAGCATGCAGGAATATACATAGAAAATTCCACAAGACCTTCACAGATGTGTCCTAGTTTGTACAACACACTCACTTACACCTTAAACAGCCTCTTTCCCACACTGTAAATGGTTCACTATTATGTCGAGAAGTCCTACATTGCAAACAGATTTATTAGCGTATGTACAAAACTAACATTCACATGAAAATATTTATTTTAAATGTAGTGAAGCTTGCCTTATTAACGTGATTGATTCTTTTTATCACTTTTGTTTCATGTACAGATCACAGCTTGGCAACAGATTTGAACATGAGGTGCATGGCTAAAAAGTTGAAAATTGTGGCAACATAAGAGTATATTGCTGATTTGTCTAATGATAAAATGTTCTGACATAATATAAAATGCAAATCATGTGTTATTGCCTTAAATTGTTCCAGTTCATTTACCTTGCTATGGGCATTCATTACAGCTAATTATTGCAACAGATTTTTATTATTCATAATTACTTTTTCACATTGTAATGATCATAAATTTTGAAAATTCCAGTCATCATCTGTCACCATTCATGCTTGTCAGATCTTTTTTTGTACAGAACATTTTGCATATTCGTTATCATTGATAGGTTTGTAGGCTGTTATTATTCAAATCTAGTAAAGACCTTTTAAAGGAAATGCAATACTGTTTCTTAGATACATCCTTTTAGACATAATGACATACTGATGCTGATCCTAACTTAGAAAATGAAATGAAACGCCACTAATTAAATATACAGTTTACTCTGTCAGGCTCATGAATGCACCTACAGTTAGAGAGCAACTATTTCACTGTTATTATCATCCAGGCAGCAAGGCATTTTAACAACACATTTGTAAAATGGAAAGGTTGAAAACATAAAGCATTCCTTCTCAGCAAAAATGGAGAATGAGAGAAGTAGCAAAAGAGAGAAAGAAAACTGCCTACACAGCTGTAAGCAACAAAATGCTCACAGAACCAAGAAACACTCAATAACTTAAGCTCATCAATCTGGTCCCATTTTATGAGATAGCTGTAGATGTCAGATAGCTGTTTCATCAGACAGAATAAACACAGCGGTTTTATTGTTGGGACTGCCACTGTTCTGCAATTGCACTTGGTTTGCTGCTTCTGAATAAGGCAAAACACAAAGTCAGTACTTCCCTCAGAAGGGACTCTGATTTACTCTTTACAGAACAGCAGATATTACTGGATATTTTCATAAAACATCACAAAATGGTTTAAGTGATCTGAACTGGCACATAAAGAAAGTGCACAGAAATAGAAGAAATAAACCAAACCAACAACAGTAACATCTTGATTCACTGTGTCATTCAGGGCCATCAGAAATTCTGAATTCATTTATTCCGTGATAAGAGTGATGCAAAGTGCAGTAATGATGGTACCATGCCAACATATGCTATGGTCAATAGAGAAAAGGAAAGAATACACTACATATTAGAAACTAGGGGGGTCCTTTATTACTATTTCTCAAGTCTCTGGGGAAGTTACTGTCGACTGAAGCTCACTAAATGTGCTTACTATTCCAGTGCAGATGAAATGACAGACGAAAGAAAGCAATTACAGGTTTCACTTTTTCATCGCGCTTGTGCATAAAATATGATACCAGCACAGTTACGGTAAATCTTCCAAAAGCATTTGGACAGAACACAGTTTGGCAGCTTTAAAAGAAAATAGCTGCACAAGTGTTGACAAAACTATTGTACCTCTGACACGAAAAGCAGAAGATAAGGAGGTTACCAGTCATGGTTGACTAAATAAAGCCTTCGACAGAACTTGACGTTCGATGATCCAACTTGAAAGGTTATGGTACACATTCCAGGCTGATTAAATGGGTCAGAGATTTTCCTATGGACCATAGCCAGCAGGTTAAAGTCAATTGTGTCCCCTCCAATTGGCAAGCGATTAATGGAGATGTCTCCCCAGGGCACTAAATTGGGACCTTTACTCTTTCTACTAATGATTAATGACCTGGTATTATACGATGCAGCAATAAAGAATTAGCACGTGATGCTTCCCTCATGCAGTCTTGTCTAAATCACTGTATTAGAGGTCTCAAACTTTAAAAAAAGGTAACATAAAATAAACAGTTGAGTATCATTTTAGGAGTAACAAGCCAGTAAGAAGACTAGCCTCTGTTATTAGCTGAGTAGTACAAATGCAAAATTATTCTACTTATCACATTAATTTACTTGCTTTACACAGTACAGTTGAGATCAGTATCTGGGCTTTTTCCTCATATTCCTAGGAGAAATATATTAGAACAGTATGCAAATGTAATTAGGAATAGGTGAAAATATTCCTTTTTCTTTCTATTAAATAATCAAGCTTGAAAAAAGCAAGCTAAAACTCTATCAGCAAATACCTAAAGACATCTTTAAGCAGAAGCTCCATCACTTAAAGACACTGTGGTCCAGACATCAGGACGTCAGGACATTTTTTGAAAATTCACAGCCTGTCATTTGGTCGCACTTCAGAAGATGAAGTGATAGATAATCGAAAATGTTCCATTACAGTTAAGAAAAAAGAGCTGAGACAACCAGTTTATATGTTGCAAGTGGAAACTAGCAGCAGTGCTTTAGGAGAAAATCAAATATTAATTAAAAGGCAGAAGAATCTGATTTGCACAATTTTCTGAAATTATTTTGTTAAGATGGTTCTTCACTAATTTTGTTCATAGCTAACTGTATCTTCATTTGTTGTGATCCTAGTAAAATGTGTCTTTATTTCCTTAAGCTCCCTTTAGACTTCTTAGATGGTTTAAAGTTATATTGTGATTATTTTTTGAGTCTTTTTTATTACTAGAAATAGAATTTGAATGCACTATTTCAGCTAAAGCAAGATATACTGAGAAAAGCTTCAGACAAACTCAGTCTGAGGCTTGATGTGTGTTCAAAGGACATCAGATTTAACTATGTTCATCAGTTTGGGGAGAGACAGGAGGATGAGCTCATGGCTGACCCTGAGCTAATGTCCCCACTTTTTTGAGAAGATCAAAATGAAATCACTACAGATAAAATTTGTGGGAAACCTCATCAGAAGGGAAAAAGATTCATGGAAAAACTGATCGTGGGAAGATACGTTTTTCAAAATGAGATGTGGAAGGAAGCACTTAGCTAGGTAAAAAAATCAAAAAAGCAAACATTAAGGTTTGAAAACATCAGTGGATAGGTCTACGTAGGGTTGTGAACAGCTAGTTATTATCAAAGGATTATGTTTCTAATGAGAAATGTAAGGGATTGATTGATATTTTTATCAATGAATGGTAAAAAGAAACATCACATCACTGGTGATAAAGTCTGGAAAAAAAAAAAAAGGAGTGAGGAAATGCAAAGACTGAAGAGATGTAGTCACTGTTGCAATTACTAGTCTTACAAGTTCACTAGAAATGCCATATTGCATTTGAAAGTTTGTTCCTAAATGATATGACTGGTTCACACAAGTAATAATTTGAAAAAGCCCTGCAGTCAGGAGGTTAGATTAGGTGCTGACAGTTGTTCTTTGCAGCATCACAGTCTATGAGTCTCTAAATCTAATGTATTTACTTCTTCCCAGTTGTAGAGCTACACTTGACAACAAATGAAAAGTTTTGCGCTTATCTCATGAGATTACTATGTGAAACATTGAGAAGACAAGAAACTTGTCATTAGTAGGTTAAAGCTCAGACTTTTTATGCAGTCATCTGATAAAATATAACAAGAAGGTAAAATCTGTATTAAATTAAAACATGTAATAATTAATCTCTTATAGTGCATTTCCTCCTCTGGATCTCATCTCAGAGATGTTGGTTGAAAGGGACCTATGGCAGTCCTCTTGCTCAGATCAAGGCAACTTAAATGCCCCAAAGTGCAGCATGCAGCTGTTGCCCCTTATTATGTCATCTGGTGCTATGGAGAAGAGTAGGACTGTGTGAGCTTTGTGACTGCCTTCCAAGCAGCTGTAAGCTCTCAGATCACCCCTTAGCCTCCTTGCTACCCAGCCTTATCGCTACCTAGACACTTGTCAAACTCTAAAAACAATGCTGTCAAATACTGCAATCCATGTACCAATGAAAAGGGACACATCAGTCTTTTTTTCGGGAACGAAGAAAATGCTTAGCTCCTGCTCTAGGGTGTATCACCAAGATAGCACACATCTCAAGCCTTTTCAAAACCAGAAAAGTATCCTTCTAAAGTTGCCATGGCAAACTTATCTGGTTCCTTTGGAGCACCAGGCTGCTCTGAGGTAAAAGTATTTCTTGGTCTAAATGCCCAGTAATCTGGTGATCTAAATACGCCATTAGATGCAAGAGTACAATACAAACGTTATGTGTGTAGTGTGCATATAGAAGCTCTGAAAGGAAACATTTAATAGCCTTTAAAGTTCTTTCAGACTCTCAGCAGCCCTCTTCAAGTTCTCTCTTCTACCTTCTATGCCACATCTCACTTCAGAGTGGCAAAAGCAGGAAAATATACGGCAGAAAATGCCCACAAAAGAATTAAACCTAATTAGGATCCCTTTTTATGGTCAAAGTTCTGAATAAATATGGAAAAGATATGTGTAGAGCATTCTTCAAACCAAGATGAAACTTCAGTGGGTGTCTGATATTAACCTTCAGCCATCTTAGAAGATTTCTTGAAAGCTAGAAATCCAGGAATTGCCATCTGGCTGTTGTAATCAATGGCAGGCGGGGAAATAAAAAGACCACCTAGGGAGTGGCTCGTCTCTTTCATCACTATTTTTGACTGGGTTTTTTTTGATCTTATTTGGAAATAAGATAACTCATTTGAATTGACGGAGTTTTACATCTAATATACATATTCAACCATGATGAATTGCATGGCATTTTATGAGTATCTAGCCATAACATCTATCTTGAAAACACCTATATATTACTGTTATTCCAGATCGTCTCATGCCTGGAACGTAGGGAAGAACATGCAATCTAAGATGAACATCACCCAAAGATTTAAAGTATCATTGTCCAACATCTTAAACCGTTCAGGTAATGAATTAAAAGGTAATAAAGTCTGTGAGGCACAAGTGAAAGCATGAGACAAACACAGTGCTACAGTCTGAACTAAGACTGCTAAATGAAAATTAAATGAAACCAAATGATTATTTAAAATAAACATATAGTAACTCTTTTTCTCTGTGAATTTATATAGATTAAATTATTAGATCTTCCCATTTAAAAGTATTGTTCTTCTTTATCATGTGCTTTTGGATAGAGCAGTGGGAAAGTAACACAGAGCTTCCATAAAATATCTAAGATAGCCATGAAAGATGACCATTATTAGTCTTTAAGATTCTTTATTGTTTGTCTAATGATGTAAGCACGTTTATTTTGCCAATGCTGCAAGTTACGTGCTGCATAAATGGCCATCAGTTTAAGGCCTGCTGTCAGTGTGCATCCCCAATGTGGGTGCTCTGATGTCAGTTTGCACCCACAGTGACCAGGACTGATAAAAGCCTTCATTAAAAAGCACACAAGAAAATACAGACTGGCAAGCAACGTGTGCAGGGTGCTGTGGGCGAGAGAGACTTCGTAATCAAGAAACCAGGGCTGAAAGGAGTCCACCCCAAGAGTATGCACACAAATAAGGAAATGCAGACAGGACGGCATGATGGGAAACGTGCTCACACTTTTCCTGGGAGATCAGCATGAGTGGAGCCCAGCTGAAGTGCCTGTGCACTAATGCACACACAGCACGGGCAATGAACAGGAGGAATCGGGGGTCTGTGTGTGATTGCAGAGCTACGGTCGCATTGAGACCACAGAGACATGGTGGGGTAGCGCACACAGCCGGAGCGCTGCCATAGCTGGATGCAGGCACTTCAGGAAAAACAGGCCGGAGTGGCAAGGATGGGCAGTTGCCCTTTATGTGACAAAGCAGCAGGGGTGCATGGCACCCTGCCTAGGGACAGGTGATGAGCCAGCTGAGAGCTTACGGTTTGGGGTTTGAGGGTGGACCAGTGAGAGTGATGCAGTGAGTGTCTGCTACTGTAAGTGTATCTGCTGACTTAATACAAGATATTAGTTCTCCTGACAAACCTTGCCCCATGTATAACTTTATACCACAGTAACACTATTACTGCTTTAAGTCTCTCACATCCTTTCAGAATGCCCTTACACACTAATACCTTGTCTATCACGGAGTGGTTCATCTTCTCAAAAAAACAATTTTTTTCTTGATAATGAATGAACCAGTTGTGGAAATCTTACTTTTTGTTTGAGGAACAAAATTCTCATTTTCTGAACATGTACCAATAGATCTGAAATAGTCATCAAACAAACCCAATTTCTGTTGATTGTTGAAGCAGACAATGAACAAGACAACCAGCAAAGCCCACCAAAAAGAAAAGCTAAAAGGTACAAGGAGCTGCATGCCAAAAATGATTAATTAGAAGATTATGAACAACGTGCACTGGGAAAGGAAAACTAGGAATTTATTTCTTATGTTAGGTTAAACATGGGGAGACTTAACGTGTAATATTTACCCTTAATGTTGAGTTTATGATGCAATCTGGAATTTAAGTCCACTTGAACCCACAGAAACCTGCCTGCCCCTCTAGAGTCAATAAAGTGAGATGCCAAGGTTAAGACTGAGTCTGTGCAGTGAGAATGTAATCAAATTAACTAGACCCAGATACTGTAGTTTGTCTAACCTCTTTGTGGGCTACTTGAAGGATGCATTATTCTTAATTTGTTCTGTTTCACAATTGCACAATACACCTTCACGCTTACCTATGCTTGTTTGCCATTTAGCAAGCTTTCAAATGTCATCTTAAGTGCTAAGCACAAACAAACCAGCAAATTACCATAATTAAGTTAAATTTGGAGCAATTGTTCTCAACCTGTACTCATTTTGAAATTTGTTGCTTCTGCTGCAGACACGAAGTACTTGTGTGCATGACAATTACTCTAGCAGAGTACTCTAGCTTACTTTAAAAAAAAAAAAAAAAGATAACCCCCAAAATCTTCATAGAGTTCTAAATGTTAGGAGATACATGAAAATGAGCACTGTTATATCTAACCGTTGACTTCATTGTCTGTCCCTAAGTTCTCCCCAGATGTGGCTAGCAATATATCACAGCATTTTTGCTTTGCACCTGAATTTTTGCTTTGCACCTGAATTTCCCTTTTTCAAAGCAAACTGAAGATATAAATATAATTTCAGACAGTAAGTATTGATGTTTAACTCAGTCAGAGTCCAAGAGTTTAGCTTTTTAAAAGATGTTGCCCATGTATATACCTAGGTTTCATGTGTGACTTTTATCCTCCCTGCACAGTATACACACATACTAAGTTCTTGAATTGACTCATTTCATGCAGGCAACACAACTCTTCTTGAAGATAGCATGAAGCGAAATTTAGAGTCTTTATATATTTTCAAGGAAGATGAGATGTTACAGGTGCTCTGGAGAAACAACTGAGGAAGAAACTGTGACTAAATGCTTAGCCAAGCTAAATAATACAAACAAGAACTGCAAAGGTTCAGACAGCAATGTCCAAAGGTTAAGACAGCACTGCACCCTGAAGGCTGGAGAGACCATTCATTTATTACAGTAACCAGATTTTGATAGTTGAGGTTGTGGACTCCATTCTCTAACCTGCTGAGCAGGAGACTTTGCTGAGAGCCACTTTGTTAGCAGCCACGACACCAACTGATCCACTGCCACTTCATTAAATCATCATTAGATAACCAGTGTAGCAGTTCAAACAAAGCAGAGGTACTTCCAAATATATTGTAAGGAAATGAAACATGAAAAGACATCTGCTTCCTCAACCAGAGATATTTCATGTAAGAAACTTATGTACTTATATGCTGATTTTTACCTGGTTCACGAAGATGCCAACATGCTGAGCATTTTTCTTATTACTCTACTGCATTCTGCCAGCTTCCATCAGGCGTTGACATGGCATAGCTCTATCTGTCATGCCTGATGGCACGAAACTCCACGTGCCACAATGTGACTGGACAGTGGTTCTGTCAATGTTGCAAATATAGTGACGTTGTGTTTAAACCAGTGAAGAGTCAACACTAGAAGTTCAGGTGAGCTTTAAGTTTAGATGCTTATCCAAAGCTACTTGAAAGTTATAAAAATAGGATTTTGGTCTCATGCTCCTTCTTCAGATCCCAGGTCAGCAATATTTCTTTTAAATTAGTCTCCAAAACAGTCAAATTCTTACCCTGAAGCTGTAGAAATTACTTGTAAGTGATCTCTGTAAAATGAAAATAAATTTGCACCTTCACCTATTCTATCCCTTTCTAAGCCATTTTTTTTCTTCTCTAAAGTGCAGTTCACTGATCACTCTTTCTCAGCTCTGTGTTCTCAACAGGTACAGTATTTTGTGCTCAGCCCAGCTACTGTACTCAGATCTTTAGGGTCTGCCTGGATCAGGGACGCATTGTTCAGATGTTGCTGCAGCCACCAACCTCTCACCAATTCAGAGAGCTGCGTATCACAACGTTATGGCCAACCAGAAATGATCTTAGTCATTGCTTAGTTCCTGATTTACATTTCTGTCATCTTGCCCCTTCTAACTTCCATCGCTGCTGTCTCTCTTCTGCTCCAGCCACATTACCTCTTTGTAACACAGAGGAGCAGGAACCAAACCCAGGACCCAAAATGAGTGGTGTATTATGTCAACACAGAAAACAGAACTGCCCAGCAATGAATCTAAATGACTGTGTGTTTGTAAAGGGTAGCCAGATGAGTAACCCACAGAGAACGCACACAATATAATTCTGGTTCTGCCTACAGCAAAATGTCAGCTGCTCTAATTGTGGCACATCCCAGCAAATATTGAAGGTGAGATGATAAATACAGATCAGCTTGACATCAGCTGCCACATGGAAAACAAATGAACTTACAGTGATGGGAAAGGGGAAGAACACCAATAGCACAGACAAACTGAAAGGAAATAACAGAGTCAGATCTTCCCTAGTTATTTTATTTGACGATTACACAGAAAGACTATGTTTAAAGAAGGGCATATAAAGCACTCTGGAACAACTACAGCATATGTCTGTAGAGCCTAGAAACCCGTCTCTGAAAACAGGGCAAATATAGTGATATGTCTCCAGCATATGCTCACAGCCTCCAACAGACAGTTAAATTATATGTCATGTAATTAAAATACATGGAGTCTATGTTTCCAACCTTTGGTGTCATTTATAAAGCACCAGTTCTTGGTGTCACAGGTTGTGGTTTTGCTACAAATACTGGCTTTTCTGTTGTTACCCGCTCCTGTCTGTGCACCATATTAACCTTTCAGTTCTTCCAGCAGAACCACTTCTATGCCTCTGCAGAGAGCAAATCTGGTTAATTGCTCTGGCTTAAACTTTACTTGGAGGGAAGAGAGAGAGAGAGAGAGAAGGAGAGAGAAGAGTGTTTTCAAAGCCAAATCAGTTCGCTACAAGCTGACTGGGGGTGCACAGACATTTGTGCCAGCACAGCTAAGAGACCCATTCATCACAGCATGATGAACAAGCAATTGAGAATGTTTCTACCTCTTGTGGCTGTTGACAAAACCTCGACAATGGAGGGAAAGAGGCTAAAGTTTGTTATTTTTAAAATCTTCCCCTTACAGACCAGGAGAGGCCAGCTAACTTGCAGAACAGGAGCTGTTGCAGGAACTGGAAGTGCCAGTGAAGGAGGCGGTTTCAAAAGCCGAGGGAATCCTTAAAACAAAAGCTGCTGAAGTAATTCCTAACTGAAAATTGGAATGAGCACTTGTGACTGTGGACCCTTCTCACAGTAGCTGGTCTGGAACCACTTTTCTTACTTTTTATCAAACTTTTCAGCCCATCTTTACCCTGTCTTTTCCTCACAATTGTTGAATACTGCCTCAGTCATAAAACAGACACAAAGCAGGTATACGGCAGCACTCAAGCTGTGCCTGTTTTCAGTCTGTAGTTTTCAATTTTTCATACAATAAGTGAGTACCCTTTCCTACTGCGATACTTTCAGTTATAAATGCCTCCATTGTAGAGGGTGCTCTGGAGGGAACTGGTTCAGATAATGCAATGCTGAAAGGCAGGGGAACATTTTTCCTAATTGGACTCTTGAGTTTGGAAAATCGTTCTTTACTGGCTGGAGGAAATACTTCAGACTGAATGTCGGGACAAGAGATGATATATAAGAAAGGGAGACTGAAGGAATCTAAGGTAGAGCCTAATTTATGACTCTTGAATAAATCTTTTCTGATTGATTGTATTCAGTCTGTTTCTGTGCTTAGTTGAAACTCCCTTAAACAGCAGTCCTGTCTCCTTCATTTGCAAAGATTTTAGAAATATGCCTCTGTCTCTTATCTTTGGTGTTCAAATGACTGTAAGCATTTTTCAGTCTAAGAATACTGGTCCATATTAATTCCTGGTTTAATACCCTAGCTTTGTGCCAGAGATCATTTTGACCCATTATATGTAACATAACAAAAGAAGCACTGTAGAAGGAAAGAAGATTTAAAGAGCATAATGAAGACTTGCAGCATTAGTAAAGGATAAAAATAGTTGGGTAAAAAAGAGAAAGGGAGGAAAAAGATCTTGAGTCATTGTGTAGAGAACTGCAGAGCAATCATGCCACTGTTGGAACAGTAAACGATTCCAGCTTTCATTTGAAACACTTAGTAAAAATCTGAGAAAGATAAACTGGCAAAGCTTATGAAAAGATGGAGTTTTTCTTCTCTTACAGAAAATAATACCCACAAGGTAGTAGAACTAACATCAGACATAAATTATTTGGTCCTTCTAATTGCTTTGTGTCATTACATATCAGAGGTCTGTGTCAATTCCAAACTTAACTGGATGATCTTTAACTAAGTCCAAGAAAGTGACCCAGAAGTCCCTGTTTCTGTGACCACAAGTCTTAGGAAAACTCAGAATTCAGTTGGCACCTGCCTGAAAACTCCCTAAACATCTAAATGAAACACCCAAGCGTGCACATATTCCACTTTTTCTACATTCTGTACAAAGGAGGACTAAGTAGCCTGGACAAGTTAACTTGGAAGAGGCAGAACGGCAGGAGAAGAGTATATTGACAGAGATTAACTAGTGAATGATATAGTACAAAGAATAAGAAATAATACTGACTCGGTGTATTTCTTGCATTAAAGGAACGAGGGACCCATTAAGTGAGAATATTGTGTGTGTATCAATCAAATCGTAATTCATATAGTTCAGTTGTAGAATTCTTTGTAACAAGATGTTGTAGAAGCCAAAAGGGCAAACTGGTTCAAAACAGGGTTAGGCAAAGTCATGGATTATTTTACATTTACTGGTGGTTATTAAGCACAAGCTTTGAAATGCAATCTTCCAGACTGCTAGAAGTATACCATGGGAGGATCACTCTGTGTTTCTAATCATTATTGGTCTAGATGGAGACAGGTTATTGGGTTAACAACTCATATGTTGGAGGATGCTTTCCTTTTGGCTATTTAGTAATTTGATGATTAGCCTACTATGAAGGGAAACACTGACAGCAAAGCCCTCGCAATGAATCAGAAAATCTTTGCAAGATTTCTATTTCTAGGTAAATGGTCTCTCTCTATATATAAGTACATGGAAGTATTCAAGGCCAGGTTGGACGAGGCTTTGAGTAACCTGGTCTAGTGGAAGGTATCCCTGCCCATGGCAGGGAGGCTGGAACTAGATGATCCTTAAGGTCCCTTCCAAGCTAAACCATTCTATGATTCTATGTATACGTGCACATATATAGTGTGAAACAGCATTGCCTATAGTTTTAGGTATGTTTTTAAAAGAAGGGCAAACTACACTGATTTATGACCCTGAGCTTCCTACTTGGCAACACTATGTGAAGACTGGAGTTATAGGAAATATTCTAGAGCAAATTATGCAGGCAGCCCATACATATATCACAAAACTTCTGATTTTAAAAACTAAGGTAACTTCTGCGAGCTTGATGTGCTTTTCAGGTGACTGCATCTTTGATTTTCCTTTCTGACTGTGCATTTTGGATGATCTTCTACAAGATGTTCATTTCTACACCCTTGCTATCATTTTGTTCCTTTTTTTTTTTTTTTTTCCTAATCTAATTTCTGTTCTGACTGCTGTCTTATTCATGTGTAAAGTTCTTTTGGGGATTTTTTAATAGTCTTTTGCAGAGCAAGAAGAACAATTAAAATCACTCCTGTTGTCAAACATGGGAGTTTCCTCTTCGTATGAGGGCATTTCTCTCCAAGCCAATTTGGAGTAGTCATTCCAGTGATAACATGCATATAGACATTAAACATAAAGTACATATTGAATTGCTTCTATCTACTGATTTTATACAAATCATAGTGCTCACATTTTTTCTTTATTGTAACCTTGGTCTAACTTCACCAAAATAACCATCTTTTTTTTCCAGCTAATTATTTATACACAAATTTATACACAAATTTATACACAAATTATTTATACACAAATTATTTATACACAAATTGTGTATAAATATTAATATCACCAGTGAAAAACCATTAGTATTACTGCATCACACAATATTATCGTTATTCGGGTTCCATAGCTGACACACATCAGTGGACAGTGCACATGGCTTTGTTATTATTTTACCCTCACCAAAGACTAGCAAGGGATGCTAACTGAATGGAATTATTAAAATTTTCTGTCAAAAATCAAATGCTAGTTAATGGAAATTAAGTAAAATGTTCATCAATTTCAAGCCTAAAGTAAGTGAAGCCAAAAGGAGGCTGGACTTATGGCAGAAATTTGGCTGTGCAGTGGATCATAAATAACGAGCTGAATTATTTGGTTGAAGAAATCTTAAAGCAGCCAAATTCAAGGTACTCCATCTGGAAACCAAGAATGCAAGCTATTCCTCAAGAATGGTTAAAATTGTCTTGGAAAGCAGAGATTCAAAGGAAGACATATGGGTCACATTAGATGATTACATCAGCATAGCTGTTGGAGCAATCTGCAGCAAACAAAGCTAATGTAACACTTATAAGCACAACCTGAAGAACATCAAGTAGAAGCAGGGAAAGTTTTACCTCTGATACAATTTAGCAGAGGAAACTACCTCTATGTTGAGTTTTGTGGTCCACATTTGAAGAAGGATGTGGAAAATACCAGAGCGAGGTCCATGAGGAGCAGAGAGCAGGATGAGGAGCAGAAAACAAGCATTCCATAATGGAGTTTATGACATCAGTGTTGCAAGACAGGGCAATGGCTTTCTAGACTTGTTCCTGAAAATATAGAAAGAAAATTTTGAATATTTAGTATGCATGATATTACCCAAATTATGTTGGTGTTAACTTGCTAAAGTTACTGAAGTTTTCTGGAAATTAAATTTGCCCAATTCTTTTGATACAGACAGGCATCAAAGATATTTCACAGATATCAATATTTCACAAAGATGTAAGACTTTATCAAAATGTGCACATTTTGGACTCTGGGCAGTGAGCAGTCAGCGATGTAGTTATATGATCACTCACTAATGGAAATGAAGATGCACTCAAGAGCTAAGATGTTGAGAGAACCCATATTTTTCATTTATTATATATCTACAGAGAATGACACAGAATAAAAAAAAAAAAAGACAAAATAGGTTTTTCCAAATAAGAGCTAAATAGAAGGCATAGAAGAAAGCAACCACTGCAGAGTGTCTGGTAGCTCTGCTGTGCTACTGGTGAAGCAGTCACCTTATTGAGAAGAAAATTCAAAACACTCTTTAGTCCTACTTTTTGCAAAAAGCTGTGGGTAACTGGAAGAGCAAAATAAAGATGCAATTGAGTATAAAGTGTGGTGATGGTGTCTCTCATTAGCCTTTTTGCTTCATTCAAGAACAATGACAGCACCCAGAAAACTGTGTTTCATATTAGTGAACATTTGCAGTGAATAGACAGGTATCTAGATGTGACAGGTGAAGTAGAGAAACCCAATGCCAAACAGAGCACAAAAAGAATCAGCTAAATGCAAGCTGAAGAACAAAGAACCAAAAATTATATCAAAGGCGAAATTGCATGGCAGTTCTTCTCTAACGGTCTACAATAATAGACAAACAAATCCAATACAAAAGGACAATTTTCAAAGGTGTTCTGCCTTCTATTTACTTCAATAGCACAATAACTAAGGCAAGTGACCTTCCCCCTTCCCTCAGTATTGACCTAGAGCTGTCACTTGTCAGTATCCATGTACTTGTATAAGACATTTTTAATGTCAACCCACCTATCAGTATTCAGGAAATTGGTAAAAACTTACAATCCTTTGCAGTAGACTTGTTACATTAAAGTGCTACTCTTAGAAATTAAAACTGAAGGCATGCCTGGCAACCCCCGGCTTGATAAGAACATCTTCAACATCAATGAGAACAGAGTGGAACTACAGACACTGAGAACAGAGGGTTCAAAATTACACTTTATTCTGTATTAAACATGTGCTCACACACCCTTTTTGCAAATGTACACATATCACATGTGCATTTGTGCATCGTAGAGACACAGCTGTGACACAAATGTACTGTCTGGCCTTCTAACCATGTATACTTCACAAGCTTCTGGTTAAATGCTCTGGAACTGTAGTGCCATGACCAGCAGAATCATGGGGCTGTGAGTTTACTAACTAATAAAGGAGAAAAATGAATAATCTTATGAATTTAATCTTTTAACTCCTATATCTTTCAAAATCAAAACTTAGCACTCCAAAAGAGGTATTGCAATCATCAGCAGTATGCCATACTGACACTTGAAATATGTATACTGATACTGAATTGCCAGTGCACTCTGTGTTATTTTGGAATTTAATATTTTAAAATGTTTCTTCTTGACATCTTCCTGGATCAAATTGCCTGCAATAATCCATAAGCATTACTTCACATTTTTCCTAGACAACATAATACTCTTGTTTAAAGGACTGTAGTCTCTGATGAGACACGAGCACTTTGACAAAATCGTTTGCATAGCAATGCTGCCACAGAGAAAAAGATGAATTTGGGAAGCGTTATTATCTTAAACAATCAAATTTGCATTTAGAAGTTATCTCAAGAGAAATTTGGAGTCCAAAGAACAGTAAGGAACAGAATGATTCTAGCAGAGTCATAACCAGACAGTAGTTCAAGAGGTTTACCTCTTGCTAATGGGGCAGCATTGATGTAAGTGAAGTTTCCCGAAAGAAAACTCTGTGTTAGTATTTTAAGACCACCCGTACTCACAGAAATAGCACCTATTGGCATTACCTAAGTTAAATTACAGGAATGCATTGACACTGATCAGTCTTCCTCTTCATTTTCCATAAGAGTCGATTTCAAATTGTCTTTGAAAATCTCCTCCTGTGGCAGGAAAGCTTATGTCACTGTACTGTTTGAGAAATGCAAAACAGGCCCATAGCTGTGCTATCTTAGGCTCTGATGCTGTCAGTTTTCATAAGGTGAGCAATACCGGGCACTGAAGAGGAGACCCCTTCAAAGCAAAACCAGATAGTGCGGGAGGTGGTGCTGGCAACTCAATAATTGGCATGCTTCCCTCTGAGCCAGTGCTGAGCCGACGACTCCATAGCCCAACATGGTGCCGGGGTACTGTCAAGAATCCCGTCTTTCAAATTCAATGTGAATCAAAATCTGTGGCTAGTCCTACTCCCTCACGGTATAGCTTTAAAAATCTGGTGGTTGTCAGGAGAGGGACGGAACTCGTAACAAAAAAGAACAAAAGATATGCACTTTTCCAGATTGAAGAACTGATTTCTCAGGTGGGTATTCACGTATGTCTGATGGGACTCCATACACAATGTGTAAGTCTGAAGGCACAGGGATTTTACACAAAGTGTAAAATATGAGTTTCCTTAAATACAATGATTTGTTCGCACTAGAAGCCAGTCTGTAGCAGAACCACTATATTCCTATCCAAGCTATTTTTAGACATGCTTTTTACAAAAATAGTACAGTTTATAGTGGAGATTGGGTCTTACATATTCACCTTATTTATATTGCTTTTCTAGTACATTTGCCCATTCTTGGAGTAATACTTTTTTCTACTTTTTTTGTTGTGAATATATTTCAGCTTGTTAGGAGTAAAATATTACAAAAATGCACACCCTGAGAAGGCTTGTGACCCAGACAATTTTCAACACAACAGTTTCACAGAGTCTAGCTGTAATGGCCCTTGCAGAATGGACATTGCAGACAATAGCTTGGAAGCATAGCAAACCCTGGTGGCATGCATAAAAATTCATTGCTACAAAACATTCATGACTTAGATGCCTTCAACCCTTTTCTACCAACTGAAGTAAGAAACTGATCCTCATTCAGTCCTCATGTTTGCTCAGATGGCAGCCTGGATGGGAAAACAATACCTTTTCATTTCTTTTACAAAGTCCACTGAGCTGTCCAGAAGCCTGAAAACTAGCAGAGACCTCAAGCAGCCAGCAAATACAAAGCCTTGCAGACACGCAGTTAGAAAGTGAAAAGATTAGTCAAGAAAGGCCCAGTACTCTGGGTAGAGTAGATAGAGTACACATGCCACTTTTCAAAACTTGCTATATTTTTAAGAAATATTTTATAGGATGTTCCTGACTTCATAACAGCTGGGTTAGCACAGAGTACCACAGACAATAGAAAGGAAAGAGCCTCATCTACTGTGAAAGCTCCATGTCCAATGCCTCTTTGTCTTACTTATATCATCAATCTTCAGACTGGAGCCATTTTTAATGTGGTTTAAACAACCTGTCATTAGGAATTCACTAGCATAGCTATATTCATGGATAACGCATTCATCTATTAAAGGTATATGTAAATATCACAAAAGTTTTCCTAAGTGGTCTACTGTGGTTTTTTTTAGCTAAAGGTAGTTAGCACTTCAAAGCAATGTGGAGTCTGGCTTTCAGAACATTTGTAATAAAGACTTTCCTTTTCAGCTTGCTATAATGTGCTCTTCCTGAACCACAAACACACAGTATGAATGAAATAGTGATGACAGATACACTCAAATTTGCTATGGAATTGTCAGCCCTTTTTTGTCCCCAGTGTCCCTTCTTTGCATATGGCTCCCAACTGTGTATTGAGCAGAAAATTATTTCTACCTAGAGAACTAGGCTGATCAGCCTTCTAATTTTTTTTTTTATAACGGTTTGTTTTCTTTCCTCTACCATCAAGAGACCCTAATAAGCTATACACACTCATCACATGGTGATTACAATTAGTGTATAAGACTGGAAATGCAGTATTGGTAATGCATCATGTTCTGTGTTAAACAAATCTTCTATTGAAAACGAGAAGAAAAATGCTATCCCAAATATTAAAATTAAGCAAAATCTGAGTAGATTAATTGGTAGCAGTTTAGGTCCTTCCTGCAGTTAGCTAATTCGCTCCTGATTCTTATCTTGTGACAGGCACAGTCTCTTTCTTTCAACAATTTTTAATCTGACACAGTGACGTTTCTGGTTTTCATGGACTTGCATTTTATTGGAAACACAGTGAAACAAATTCTGTCTGAATGAGAAAGAGATGGAAACAATGCCAATGAAGTATTCAATGTGAAAGCACGTTTTCTAAATTTCTCTTCTGGATATCAAGATTTGGAACAGGGAAGAGTGTTATATCTTTTGAATTGCTCTTTGAGCACCAGTGCTTCTGGACTACACATGCTGGTGCCAGTGTTCTGGGCATTTATGGGCTCTTGCTCTTCTTACAGTAGCATTTTTACCATCGTTCCTTAATTTGCCTTTGTCCTCTTCTCTGTAACACTTGAAAGGACACATGCTTTGTGTTACTTAAAATTTCTTAACTTTTGAAAGAGAGGAAAGGTAGAGTAAAAGTAATTTGAAATTATGTCTTAAGCATTTTTAACACTATATACTTCTGATGTAAATGTTTACAAGTTAAATGTATTATTATACTATTGCTTTCTTTGTGCTATACCTGAGAAATGGTCCTCACATCAAAGTATGACCTGTCAATATACTCTCCAGACACTAAGATAAAAAAACTTTTTGTATTCCTCCCACATAAATCCACTAATCTCCAAAACTCAAGGGTTAAGTTTCACTTACATTAAAAACATATATATAGCTTTGGCAAATTCAGGTCCACAGACATTTCCAGAGACAGGGTGAATGAAAGAAAGATTAGGCCTTCCATTTGCAATTAAAAAAAAAAAAATTATAGGAAAGGTGCCTGTCAGCTGTAATTTTTACTCATGTGTTCATTTTACTAATATATTAGAAAAGCAAAATTAGTATTTTATTTCCAAGAAACCTATCCATTTGACAAATATTTTATATCATTGGTTGACTACTCAGCATGTCTGCCTTTTGTTAACATCGTTGACAAAGGAATAGACACACGTCTGGGGTACCCAACTGTGTATTATCTACACTACAAATCACCCGTCTTCACTCGTTAGCTCCTGCATTGAAACACACAAGGGAGCTCAGGTGTTCATATCACCAAGGCATGAATTCTTAAAACTGTTTTTTCTTAAACTGACTGGTGAACTATCATGGGTGAATGGGAAAGCAAAAACAAGAACTGGTGCATTTGAAACAAAAGTTGACACTTTTATAAAAACAGAGATTGAAAGCCTAGCCACAGTGCTGTTGTTCCATATCTGGAGTCACAGAGAAGGCAGAATGTGAGCTGACATCTTCACTCCATTTATGCTTAAGGGCAGAGGACAAACTCCTCTAATAGTGATGTTTTTTTGATTCCATCTTCTTGGGGAAGCTCTGCAGGACTATGGATGTATCTTTATCTAGAAATGTATTTTGGTTTTCATTTTTTAAATATGGTGCATTGAAAATCCATCCTGTAACTCCAGTAACTGTATTGACACCACCATTCTCTCTTAAAAGTTCAAGAAAAAAGCACTATTAATTTTCTCTTTCACTGAGAGCAGTAGTGTGTGTCTTCTCTGATTAGTGTACACAGTAGGTAAATAACAACATAAGGCTCATAATCATCTTACAAGCCTTGATTTCACATGTGACATTCAAATGTACAGGTTAGGTTTACTGAATTAATCAAATGACTTTTTAGGCAGTTGTCTTCTGGTACCTCTTCCTTACAATCCCCATATACTACAATTTATCAAATACTTGTAAGTGGTCAATAATAACAGCTCCTATCACTCCCCATAGTAGGAATGATTCAATGACTGGATTAGATGCAGTTGAACAACATGCACCATAACTGCATTTGATGCTATCCTAGTTACAACTGAGAAATTACAAATATTTTCAAGCCGCTTTGTCATGTTTATAATATTTGAAAGCTTTTCTGTCAAAGTAAATGACAATAGAATCAAGTTCAGTATATTTAAAAAATAATGTACTCAGTGTGCTGAAAAACCAAAGATAGATGTCGGCTCACAGTGTACACCTGATAACCTGGAGATCGTGTATTTAATTTAATGAATAAAAGAATTACTCCAATGTCTTGTGTACAACACAGATGTAAACCAATTCTCCTTTTGTGTGTAATTCAAGTGGCTTTTCCCTGGGCTGCAACAGAAAATGAGAGGAAGCTTATGGCATTGCCCAAGCAAATTGGTTCTGTTTGGGAACTGCCTTTCTCTAGTTGTGCGGAGCAGCTCTTAGAAACACAGCTATAGGTTCTTTTCCTCCATAAAGGCCATACAAGGAAACTCACGCTACTTTGTGGAATATAATATTAGCTTAAATCATTCTTCATCTGAGCATTTAGGTTTTCCTGGATGTCACCTACACAGCAACACTGAAGTGGCAAAACATGTTTAAGCATGTATACAGTTCTCCTGAAGCCTTCCAGATCAATCACTACTTAAACATCATCATTGGGAAGCCAAAAGAATACATTTCCTTTATTATTTTTTATGATCTTCCACACAGACACAGAAGAAAAAAAGAAAAAAAAGGAAAGCAGAAATTAATCATGATCATATAACGATAAAGATCCGGGAAGATAAATTCAGAGTGTTTTGGTTTTTTTTAATTCATAGTTTGATACTGACAATATTTCAGTTGGTTTCTGCCTTTCTAGCATTAACAGTTCAGTTGAAGTTTCTGTTTCTTTGTTTGCTTGTTTTCAAAAAATTCTTGGTTATCTGATTGCCATGAGCTTACATTTTCATACAAACTCACCCATACACATCTCTGTTTGCAAGCTGCAAATCCATTGTGTTGTATTTGGATTGGAATCACATACTGTACCTTTGCACAGAAGGGCAGAGAGACACTGATTATTTGACATGCAGTTCTTCAATACTTTCTCTGTGCTTTTCAATATGTATCTATAGGCCTTATTTATTGGACAGTATTCAAATCCTCCTAGTGGACCGAATCGTTCATTTTCTCAGGGGCTTTTCAGTCAGGGTCTCAGCACTCTGGAATCTGAATACTTTCCAAATCTTAATTGATGTATTGTTGTGCAATCCTGTGAGAAAAGAGGATTATACTCTCCAATTATCAAATAGGGAATTGAAAAAATGTAAGGTAAAAACATCCATTACATCAAATGCCTATTCTAACGTACCTATATCTGATTTTCTCATAGTACTGAACCTTAGATAGCACTATATTTTTAAGGTAGACACCACTTGGATTTAGCTATAGCTGAGAATACAAGATAGATGGTTTTCAAAACAAACATGACGTGTTCTAGAAAATTAAAATTAATGTGTGAGAATTTTGGTTTAATTGGCTCACTTGCCATTGCAAAAATTCAGAGATAGCTAGAATTTATTGTTTTCATGGCTTCAACTGTGAAGATTTCCTTTCTGTTCCACTGGATTTCTCTTTCAGTCATGGTGAATCTACACATTTCTGCAGTAAATCAGGCAGACATTATACAGACAACAGCTCCTCTCACTTAATGAGCTTTGCTAAGCTGCAGAGAATCTTTATCCAGTGAGGCAGGGAGAAAATATTAATTATTAAGTTAATTGATGATGATACAAAGTGTATGACATATGTAAAAATTTGGACAGTTAGAGGAGCTCTCTATGTGATATATACTGTAATGGCACAGATTTTCTTTTCAAATCCATCAAAAGGTGTCTCATAAGCACTAAAGATGGATTTCCAAGATAGTCAATGCTAATAAGTAGTCCTGTCACAAGTTTTCATCAGAGAAATGCAATTAAATGACATTATGAAGCACTTAGGCAATATAGGTCAAGCATAGAGGTTGTAAATTATTACAGTCTAATGTCTTTATTTGATTGTTGTCTGACTTTGCACAGGTTTCAGTGTCTAAACAGATAGCAAGAGAGGTGGGGCAAGGGAAGAGACAGTAGGGTTGTGTCTGTTAATTGCCTAGATAAATAAGAAACAGAAGTCACTGCCAGTAAATACATGGGAGTTGTATGAATTAATTGGTCTCAATGGCTCTTGCATGTTCTTTTTGCTGGACAGAAAGGTTTTCTCTCTGTTTGGGAGCTGTGAAGAGGAGGAAAGGAATGTTCTCTCACCAAGGAGAAAAGACTCACTGGTGTAAGAATAGAACAAAACGGTAACCCAGGACAAAACTCAGGCCAACTGCAAATCTGGTGGCTCCAGCTGTGTTATATTAGATGCACTATTACAAACTACATCCTCAGAATATAAAAATTCTTCAGTTGTAAGAAAAAAATAAAGATATTCTAATCTCATATACCTGGAAAACGGCAACCAAAGAAAATATTACTACACATTCCAGATAATTCTTATAACTCAGATAGCAACTGGCACCAGAACAGTATGAACCTGAGTTTGTTTGTTTAATTTCTTGGACTTTTTTTTCCCCACTTGTTCCCAATGTTGTGAAATATCTTTTTTAAGTAAAGTATCACTGAAACATAGTAAAAATGGGGAAATGGGTGGAATATTTTATTTCTTACTTTCATACCAGCCACTTTACCAAAAATCCTCATATTTTTCTCAGGCTGAATCAGAAAATAGAAAGCAGTCTCTATGGCCATTACCAGGATATATTCCAAAATTAGTTCATTGGAATCATGAAAACTATTTGCATACTAAAACACAAGCAAATGATGTTGCTTTTCTCTGAAGTATTGTATCACTGTTTTGTAAACAACATAATTCTCATTAGACTGACAGGGTGGGAAGGATTTGTATATTTATACTCTATGTGGTACAAGTACCAATATTGTAAATGTGTACAGTTCAGTAATCCGTGTCTATTGACCTTGTCATTCTGATTCCACTGAGGAAGTGGAAACTGTATTTTCGCATCTTTTATTTACTCACAGGCTGAAATTAGTTCTATGGCCTATGGGCTCCCTGAAGCTACTTCTGTGATTCACTGAATTGCTTCTGCTGTGTTATTGCACATTAGAAATGAAATAACTGCCAACAGCAGTTGCTTTCTGACCCATACTGCAGGCCAGATATACTTATATTAAAACATGTTACAAGAGGTGTCTTCAGAATAAAATGAGTATAACAATGTTTAACTAGCCATTATGGATGAGAGCAAACTGAACTTGAGCTGTATTTAATTCTGAGCCCAGGAAAAGGTTCTAAATTAGGTTTAAAACCATTTTTATTAACTGTGTCAACATTATTTGCCTGTATCTTACTGGAATATTAAACTACTTCAGCCCGAAGCAAATTTGAGCCATGCTTGAATAAAAATGTAATTTACAGTTGCTCTTTAGAATACATTTTAAAATCAAAGTGATCAAAAATGTAGCAAATTAGAGCATGCCAATCCTATGGGATCCAAGATTGTTCCTAAACTCTCAGCCACAGTGCACGCTCAGCCACATCCCAGCTCTGTGTTAGGATGAGAGCTGAGCATGACGGCCAGAATGAGGAGCAGAGCAGAACAGTCCCCCAAGCTGGACAGCCATGCAATTAGCGTTACAGCAGCACACACACCTGTCTGCACGTAACTGCAGAAAAGCCTCCTAAATAACATCTCTCAATAGCAGTAAATCAGAAAAATATTTAAAAGTTTGCATAGAGACAAGTAAAGGCTGCATAAAAAGGTTTTTCCAGATCAAGGATTCCTTTGGTATTTACAAAAATTTCTCAGTTGAATCTACAATAATGTCATGGACTTTCCAATGTCGTGTCACTGTCCATTTCCATGACAGGATGGTGCATTTTTTATCTTTTTTGTATCAGCTTATAGTAAGTATTCATTTAAAGTTTCTATGCTGCCTGTTGTAAGCAGGTCTGTAGTAATAACAATAATTAAAAAAAATATTTGGTTAAATTCATTTTTAGCACTCTGTAGCTCCTAGTACCTTCTGTGTACACACAAATAAACTACCACAGGATGCATCCACTATCTTTTATAATAATTTATATATGCATTGTACACTGGGCAAACATTAAGGGATTTTACCCCTTTGCAATATTATCTTCATTCTAATCAATATTTTCACAAGTCATGGAGCACCAAGAAAATGCACTGATATCCAGGGCCATAATCTTTGGAGAAAGATATTTTTCTGCTTCTGCCCAGTCTTGCAGTGATTGCATGCCAGGCTGATACTGTACATTCTGAACACTTTGAAATTAAATCCTAGCAAAATATTTCATGTTATTTCAAATTGAGAAAGACAATACAGCTTTCTTGAATCAGTGTGGCCATTTTCCAATGTTAATAAAATTCTCATTTTTGTAACACATAACCCTGAGCCACACAGCTCCTTAAGTTCTAAATTATTTCGTGACAAATTTGACATACTGAGTTTTACAGGTCTAACACAATTTTAAACACAAAAGAAATAACAGTGCATCATGTACTGTGATCATTTTTAGAAACACTTAACACCATCACAGCTGTTTAGCTCTTGTCCTGCTTGCAAAGGGCTTTATTTTTCAAATTTAATCCAACAATCATGGAAAATATCAATAGACAGTAATATTAGTAACTGTATTAGATCAGTATATAATACGTTTGTGTCACATTTGCTTCTCAGTGATAGTAAATCCACCAACACCATCAAAATGAAACAAATATTATGATATTATCAGTTTAAAGACATTAAAAGTTTAAAACAGCTAAACCTGGAAGAAAAGAGTTATCATTAAGAGTCTATTGGCCATTGAAGGTTAACTGTCTATACCACACTGATAAAGACAACAATCATGTTTGTGATATGCCACTGCATAATTAGATATCAAAAGCAAAAGTATTAAAATAACTACAGATAGAAAAGGGTTGGACGGTTATTTTTCCCAAAGGAGAGAAGTTATACTTCCAACACATAATAAATATTCAGTATTCCAAATAAAAATTACTTGTGGCATTTTTGGCAAAACTACAATCACATTTTATGGTACTGAATCAAAGCTCTTATCACATGATTCACAAAAAATGTAAATGATCAAACTCTATATTTAGAAAAATCATTTACAGAAGTTTATATATTTCTAAGATTTCAGCAGTAATAAAGGTCTTCTGTATTTAAAAAAATGCTTTGTGTAAATTAAAATATCTATGGTGGCAATCTTCACAAGGATCCATCAGACCTTATTCTGATTAGGTAAAAAACTAATTTACAATAGTCATATTATTTTATGACCAATTATTTATGACTTCCATATAGCAAAAAACAGCACCCTGGAGAAATATTTGTTAACGTACTGGCCCAGATCCTCTGGCATGCCTGCTTATTGCATAGCTCAGAATTATATATAGTGCTCCTCCTTGTTTGTGTTCCAGCTCTCGTGCTTTCATCTGTGAAGATCTGAAAGCCACATAAAATTTGAAGGATCAACTTATTGCCCTCAAGACCTTCTCCACAGATCTTAAATAGCTACGGACCTTTTCTCCTTTTCCAGCTTACTGTGGGAAGTGGCATGAAAGTCTTTTTAAACACCTCAGCTTTCTGGAAGACCAACCTTAACAAACAGTGAGACAAATTGTAAAGTCAAATTCTAGCAGTGAGGCAAGATTCAGAGTTTCCAGAAAACTTGCTGAAGTCTGAAAGGGGGTTCTGAAGGAATCAGAAATGGATACAATAATGTTCACACCCTAGCTACTTTAGTTTGTTATCCCACAAACAGCAAGTCAACTCCAATCCTACGTATACAATCGCCAAATAAGGATGGATGAGAATATGCTTACATGGTTCTTTGTCAGGACAATATAATGACTGTTTGCGGTGTTATCAGAGAATCTGAACGTCATATTGAAATGAATACCAAAAGGAGGCAACATTAGGCCTGGAATTACAATAAGTTGCAAATAAATTAGCCATTTTCCAATGAGAATTTCTTCATTACTCTACTGACTGACATATAAAAAGCCCAACTTCCTAGGCAACTTAGAAACGTCTGTTTTGCTATTTTAAACATACCACGAGCGTTACGCCTATCCCAACACCTCTGCTACTGATAATTCTCAACACCCAAATGAGACAAGTGAAGGAGAAGAGTTATGGTGTGGAGAAGGTTTTGCCAAACTCCCAAGGAAACAACACAAGAAGTAATGCCTGAAGGAGACATTGGAATATGATAAGGACAAAAAAAAAGAAAAAAAAAAAAGAATATTGCAGTAAAGTAGTCTAATGGCACTGAGGATCTCACCAAAACCTTGCTGGAAAACCCAAGGTAACCATAAAATTTAAAACCAACCATCTGTTTTGTTAAAGAGCTCAGGTAAATCCTCACTGAAATACATCTTATTTCACAGTATGTATAATGATCTATAAAGATAAGGAGAAAATGTGACAAGGCAGCAAAAAACACATGGCAGCTTTCTAACAGGAGACATTGAAGTATTCATTCCTCTGTTTGTTCTTTTTTACCTCTGTATCTTCTCCCATACAGAAGAAAACAATCCTCCCAACAAGGAAGACTTGTAGGGGCATTGATAAGTTGTAAAAAAAAAAAAAGAAAATAGACCCAAGGAAGACAGCTTTAAAGCTAGGGTTTTAAGGCCTAGAAAAATAAGTTTAGGTCACACTTCAGTGCAGGCAAGAGTTTGAATCAAACGCCTTGAATAGAGCTGCATTACTGTTAGGTCAATAACAATGTTGAGCTCCTCTATATCATGTTTATGTATGTTTATTTTTTCTACATATAGAAAAAAATTTCTTTCTGATTATGCCCAGAATTCTCACTTCTTTCTTCTTCGAACTGATCCAAATGACTCTAGCCTCCATAACTGCAATGATATAGGTATGATAATACAATGACAGATACAGGTGCTTCAAAGTCTTACTAGAAATTTATGTTACACTTTAAATAATAATGTTTCTGCATCAGCTGTTTGATTTAAGCATCACCATCACCATATCATAGAATCATAGAATGGTTTAGGTTGGAAAGGACCTTGAAGATCATCGAGTGCCAACCCCCCTGCCATGGGCAGGGACACCTCCCACTAGACCAGATTGCCCAAGGCCACGTCCAGCCTGGCCTTGAACACCTCCAGGGATGGGGCCTCAACAACCTTTCTGGGCAACCTGTTCCAGTGCCTCACCACCCTCAGACTGAAAAACTTCTTCCTAATGTTTAATCTAAATCTGCCCTCTTCCAGTTTAAAGCCATTCCCCCTCGTCCTATCAATATATCTTCCTCTTCAGGAGTGAATTAACACAGGTAGGTTAGGCAGATTGGAAATTAAGTGGGAGGGACCTGAAATGCATCCAGAGTGGCTCATCAGTAGTAAAGTTTTGGTTCCATTATCATCTGAATTTAAGCTCAAAATCCATTTGCTTTTCAAATGCTCCAAGATATTTAGGTAAGAAGACTAAAAACACCCTCTCATGTTTTTATAGTGGGTGGAAAGAGAACTAGAAAAAAGCAGCACCTCCCCTCTTCCCCTTGGAAATTTCACTTCATCTGTAGAACCAATAAAAAGATTGGTGTTCCCTGATGTGAATAGAAGGTATTGTGCTGTAACATTGCAGACACTGATCATAAATTTCAGAACAGGCAGACAAAAAACTGAAATTCTATTGACATATGCAGACAACAAGCAATAGCAAAGGAAGATACACCCCCCAGCAAGTAAGTTTCAATAATTTGGATATTCAAAACAGATAATGCATTGCATAGTGCAGCTACCACAGTGGACACTAAAAGTGCACAAATCCTTGTTCCGCCTGAAGTAATAGCCGTGTTAACACCAGTCTAAGGTGCTTTGGCACCCTGAGAACAAATGGGACTGGCACCTCCCTTTTTGAATTGCTCTATGCCTGTCATTTGCCCAGCAAACTACTCAATCTGTTGTCCCTCTAACCCACCCCTGCTTCCAATCCATTCTATGGAGGAAAGCAGGGGGCTAGCAAAGATGGAATAAATTTCTGTAGTAACCAGACAGCACTCTGGAGCTTAAGTATCAAGCTGTATGTGCACATCCTAGATTTGGATGCACTGATAAATTCTCCACATCTCCAATTGGATTTAGTTCTGTAGACAGAAAATAGCTGCCCATTGAAATTCCAGTGAACTATGGTTTTATCAAATAAATTCTGCTATTTTTCTGAATTGTGCTACTAAAATACAACATGAATAAGTGCCTTTGTCCTAGTCCACAGTAATAGCAAGATTTGCAGACTGATTTTCAGCATATATCTTGGTACAATATCTGCGTCCCCCTGGGTAACAACACAGAGAACGCTAGACACTTAAATCATCACAGAAATAGTGAAACTGAGCAGTGATTTCAATACCTGAAAAGTGTGTGTGTGGAGGGGGTATCATCTCCAAGAGGCGGAAAGTGTCCAGATGTGCCAGGCTTGGTCTGTGGGAAGTTTCCAATAATGATATTGGAAATGTCTCTGCAGTTAGTAATGATTGTTGGAGAACATTCATCTGTGGGTGAGCAAGGTGGCTGCGATGGTATCGAGAGGCAGTTTCAACACCATAGGAAGAACATCTCCATTTATGTAAATATGATTTCATTTACATAATGAATAGGAAACGAAGCAGAGCATTTTGAAGATATTCATCACTATGGCAGTGGCAAATTCATCTCTATTTCATGTTACCAGAGATTGCATGAATAAGACCTCATAGATGAGCAACGACAAAACTTTATGTCAAAGTCCTGAATTGTTTAAAATGTTTTTCTCCAGGAGAGAAATGAATTCAGCATAAGAAAGAGAAAGTCAGTCACAGGTATTAACTGCATGGATCCCAGTAAAATAAGCAAATTATTCTGGGGAAATTGGAAAAGAAGGGGCAAGGGGAGGGATCAATTATATCTTTGTCAAAACCAGGAAATACAGATTTCTCAGGTACGTAATTACTCAACATAAAACACATGTTTTGCTCCTTGAGGTCCTAGTCATACTGGAATACACTGAGGTTTGCAATATTTCATCAGAACACTTAGTTTTTCTGTGTATATATGTGTTGATTTGCTTATGTTAATAATAATCTTTCCTATACATGGCCTACAGGACAAAGAAACAGAGTACAGAACACCAATAGGTCTCCAAACCATTTAAATCATATTAATTGTGAGAAGATAAACAGATCGTCTTTGAAACAGTAATAAAACCATATGCTTGATTTTACTTCATTGGATTAAAACAGCACCCTAAAGCAAAGAACCTTCATTTGGCATCTGGTTAAGTATAACTACTTGGAAGCACATTTCTTATAAAATTAAATCTAGCTTTTAGTATGATTACAACAATTATTATAAAACTGTGTCTTTAGGTTGTATATTTCCAAATCAACAGTTCTGGCATCATACCTCAGATCTTAATTTTGTAACTCCAAAAATCTGGAGAAAATGCTGAAATAACACTGTGTAGTTCCAGCAGCAAAACAAAGCTTACATTCAAACACACAAGTACTGAAGTTAAGGGCTGTCAGTACAACTACATATACCATGGGTACACTTGTAATACAGTTCGCTATCACACAAAAGAATGTGTTCCTCCCCTTTTTGTCATAAGAAAATAAAATTATTCAAATAACTTTGCTCATACAAACAACAGAAGACACCATTAAAAAAAAAAAACAAAAACCAACAACAGTTGTGGAATAGGTTTAAAAAATAATTTTATTAAATTGTTACTAGGATAAAAGTAACTTCCAAAAATTAAAATTATTGTGCAAATGTGGAAAATAGAAAAGATGTACATCCGGAAAGTGAAATATAAAGCCATATGTAACATCTAAAAAAGATTTTAAGGAACTTTTTATAAAGATATAAAAACTAATAACAAAATCTTTCCAGCATCAAAAGCAGGCAGTCTGCCAAAGACTCTGTAGTACCAATAGATGATTGAGGAGCTGTAAAAGAAGACAAGGCCAAAGCTGAACTGTTAAATTAATTCTTCATATTGGTGTTCTCTATAGATGAGATTAGACGGGTTTCCACATAGGAATCTTTTTTATAGAAGGAGATGTGTAGGAATTGTCTGCAATTGGACTCTCAGTCAAAAAATTCTTAGAACCACAATGACATGATATTCACCTACAAGTCAAAGAAAGTCAAATATGAAATTGCCCGATGATTAATACTACTGAAAGTGATGCTGAGAGAATCAATGGCAACAAAAGAACGCCAGTTCTACTGGCAGGTTTCAGCTGGACTAGAAGAAAATATTCATGAGTAAATCTGACTTCTTCATCAGGAAAGAAAAGCAATGAAAATGAACTTTTAAAAATTGTTAGACCTACAGATAAATATGATATAATGAGAAAAGTTAACTCAGCTTTTGTAGTATATTACTGTGTCTCACAAACCTGTTGGAGCTCTTTGAAAAATTCAGGAGCATAGTAGCATGGGAGATGCAGCAGACATAATGTACTTGAATTTTCAAAAACCTTTTAATAAAGTTCCTCACCAAGGGATCTTATAGACAGTAAGTTACTTGGAATAATAGGAAAAATATTCCCTAAGATTCTTGATTTGTTAAGGGATACGAAAGAAAGAATAATAGTTTAAAAAAAAAAATCTTCTGTGAAGGGAGTTTTCCAGAAAAGCTGAACAAGGATGTGAATGTCTCTTCTATTCAGAGTTTATATGCAGGATCCAGTGGTGCTGATGAAGAGATGACAAATTTTGCTGACAACGCTAAATTATTTAGGGTTATAAAAACAAAAGCCAGCTGCAACAAGCTACAGAAGGTTATCATAATAATGAGTGTCTGGACAAGGAAATACCTGACGAATATCAACATCCATTAGTACAAAACAACTATTACTATGATGAGTTTAAATTAGCTATGTCCACTCAAAAAAAGTTTTGGGAGTCTGTGAACACATCTATACAAGCTTCAGCTCAATACTTACAAGAGGTCATGAAAGCAGTAGAATAGCAGACATAGTTGAAAAAGGAATAAATCTTGTCGAATATTGAATGCAGTTCTGCTTCCCCATATCTGAAAATGGACTCTAGAAAACTAGACAAGATACAGAAAAGTGTATCTAGGATGATAAAAAGTTGTTATTTAATGAGGAGAGATGAAAAAAGACTCGATGGAAAAGGAACACCCATGAGATCAACATGATGAAATCCTATAAAATATTGACTGGAATAAGGAAAGTACACAGAGAACTGTTCCCTGGTTCCCACCACGAAGGAACTTAGGAGACTTAGTTATCAAGTGGCAGGCTTAATGCAAACAAAAGGAAACACTTTTCACAAAGCACATAATTAAACTGTAGAACTCATAGCTACAGGATGTTGGAGATGTCAAAAGCTTAGGTGGGTTTAACAAGCAATTAGAAAAAACTTCTGGAAGAAAAAAATTCATCAAAGGCTATTATGTAACACACACACCCAAAAAAAGGTTTCCCACTCACAAAGTCCCTGAGCTATGGCTTGACAGAAGTTAGAAGCAAAAGCAGGAAAAGTTTTACTTTCTACTCGCCCTGGTCTGCTATTCTCTCCCACAGCTTTAGCTACTGGACACTGCCAAAATACTGATCTTATTAAATCTTTGTACGTGTTCTTATAGTTATGCTCATCACTTCGTTTCACAGGGGGTTTACCTTTGATCTTTGAGATAATCATTTGATAAGAAGTAAAGTAACTAAAATAAGAGCAATGATTACTCTGCAAACACATTTTTCCTATAGACGTTTGGTGAAGCAGTGCTTTACCCAAATTAAATGTCTACACTAATTTGCAAGGAACACCATTATCATTTGTGGCAGTCTCAAGACAGCTTTATCTAACAATCTGTACCAAATAGGGGTTATTGCCCCTGTAACCTGCATTTTTCTAGAGTCTGTTTCTAGGAGCATCTCCTTGTTTTACAATGAAGTAGTTTCTATCAGTCTGGAAGCTCCAGCTCATAAACTTGAGCTTAAATAAAGACAGCTACTCTGAGGAAGCTCCAACTCCTGACGAACTTTTAGGAATACTGTATTCGTGTGCTTTCAGAGCATGTTGAGCCTTATTAGGACCTTATTAGGTATTTCTCTCTTGAGCTCAATGCATAGTCATTTTTGCATTCAAAAAAATAAAGCTATAAAGCTCTACAGCTAAGTACTTTTTCAAAGGCCAATGTCATCTGGTATTGCTAGGCTTCCCAGGATTTCCCAAGAGAGGTTACAGTTAATGAAATTCATAGTTAATTTGCATCTGTTTCACAAAAGACCACTTTCGGTATGAATTTCAAAATACTTTACTAGTACTTGTTTAGCAGCAAACATCATGAAAGAGTATGATTCCTAGGGTTTTTCTCAGATGCTAGACCAAAGCTATCTTATACCACAGTAGCATTACATAGCACAGACCAACGTTCAGTTGATATAAAACAGGAATAATTCACATTCCGGAACTATACCATTTGTACATAGAGAGGATGTATCTCACTGTCATTAGCCTGACAATACATGTTAAAATTCATCCTTTCATATTCGATCATGTGATTAATAAAGGGATTGTTACCCAGATGCTTTGAGACTATTTCTTCTCAGAAGGATGATATAACATGTCTTGCTCGAGCAGCACAGCAGAGCTCTTAAATCAATACAAACCCGACAATGTGGGACATTTGAAGGAAGCTGCTATCCCAAGCAGCACTGAGGCACTGACTGGAAGTAAAACTCAGATCGCTTACCTGGTTTGTTCTCGAGTGAATGATTTCAGGAAATCCAGTCTATACTATTGCAGACAGTGACTTTGAAGACTTTGCTTATTTAGCAATACACACAAAGAGCACATTGCAGCTCTGCTCTGTTATCTATGCTGCTCTGAAAACTGTTTCTGGTACAATTTTAAGTTACTTTAAGTTGCTAAGACTTTCTGCAATGCACTTGTTTTAATTTATTTACAATCTTCAACCCTTTATCTTTGTTTAATTGTTTCTAGCCATTCTAGAAATAAAATGTTATCTATGTCAATTCTTGATTTTCTGGGTTTTGAGCATTAGGGTCCAAGGAGGCAGATGGGTGCTCCCTTAATTTCAAGACTCTGCTACTAATTGGAGGGAATAAGAACAAATAACCTGGAGCCCATACCCCTCTAAAGCAGCTGTATTTTAAGTAATGAAATTTTACTTGTATAAATGACATGTGAGTGAAACCCACTGCCATCTTTGCTATTAGTTTCTAATTGTAGTGGTAAAGAAAAAAAAAATCATGCCACTCTTTACTAGAACAGCTACAACCTATACTGGTAGATTGCCAAGGGCAGAGTCCAATGCAGAGAGATAGCAGTTTGCAGAATTTAGGTAGGCCGATTTGTTTATGCATGTGAATATACAAGAAGCCACAACCTTACTGCATCATCTCCAGAAAATGATGTCTCTAAAAAGCACTTCATGTCCTTTAAAACCAAACAGCATAATGACAGCAGCAAAAAGTACAAATGAAAAATAGTTGATATCAGTCTGCAGTTGAGTCAGATCTGTGCAGGGAATGAAGAGTGGGGACCAGTGACCCAGTGAAAACTTTCCTGATCCCGTGTAAACAGAACTGGATTCAGAGCATCTCTACTATGGCAATAAAATCCAAAAAGAAAGTCTGAGTCATGCCATATGTTAGACAAACTCCTCCTACTTAGAGGTACTAACTTTCCCCTGCTGAAACTGAAATGCCACTTGGAAATGAAATTAATCTACACCTAAGTATGATAACAAATGATTTTCAGGATCAACATGAAAAGGTCTGTTGGCAGCCAGGCCCTATGTAGACATTAATTTCTCTCCAGTCACTGTTTATGATGACTTTCCCTAAACATTAAAGAAAGCTGTAAATACTGTACATGTTCTGGTCCAGTTGTATTGATTGCCACCACTAGGAAAAATGCAAAAATACCATTTCATCTAGCCTTATGTTATCAAAATAAAACCGTGAGCAGAACTTCAGCAGCTAGTAGCTGGCATACCTCCAATGAATTCATGCTAGTTTATTCTACATTCCCTAAGTTTTTTCGCTATAGAATACATAGCATCTAAATTCCAAAACTAAAACTAAAAAATAAAAATTAAGTATATTAGAACATCATTTCAACTTTATATCACTCTGAAAAAACATTGAATTAGACCTCAAATTTCTTCTCAAGTTTCTTTTTATTGCTTCCATTTATTAATTTTATTGTTTAACATACTAACAGTTCCTCTATGTATAATAACATTCAATTTTAAGCACATGTGAATACTACTTTTTTATCAAATTTGGGTTTGAACTTACTTTGTGTGTATAAAGAAAATATTTTAAATAATTATTATTAATTCTTACTATAAATTATTTGCATGTGTCTCACAGGTATGAATAAATGACCATCGTCACATGCAGATTTACATCTAAGAATCAGTCCAGCTGGAAGCCAACAGGGTTTTATATAAAATCAGGGATCTGTTTATCACACATAGTGCCCCTCATTTCGATCCTGCAAATGCTTGTTCAGGTACATTTTCCTAGTGATGAGCCATACTTTCAAAGTGCTACATATCATGAAAAAGTAAACTAAATGAGTGAGATAAAGGTGTCAATGAAGAAGTCAAATAGAAAAAGGTGATTAAAAAATACTGTCATAGAACAGGTTAGATAGTCCAGTAAGAACATCTCAGTCTTCACAGGGTGCTCTTTCTATGAAGACCACTCTGTTTTCTGTTACGTGGTTGTCTGATTCCTATGTAGTGTAGGACTCTCTTCAATCTGCGAAATAAAGTCAGAATTTCTTTAGGAACAGCAGCAGCTTAATGCCCAATACAGCATGTACCAGAGTCAGCATACCTTCAGTGACCAAACTCCCCTTAGGAGAGCACTGGGCAAAGCAGTGCAGCAAGTGCCTGTTGACGTTTATTTCTTATTTAACATCTCTCCTTTCCACGCGTTCCCATAGCAGGGGAATAGATATCACTGTTTTGCACACCTTATGTGTATGCTTATATATATATCAGTCTTTCAAGAAGTGCTTTTGGCTACTCGAATAACTGTTCTTCCCACAGATATGAGCTGTCTACCAATAACCTGCAGTATGATTACTACTTATGGCAAAATTT
>NW_009648963.1:2596336-2611750 GCF_000708025.1 Charadrius vociferus | reverse complement strand
TGCCTCACCTAACTTGCACCTTCCTCTACAATCCTTTCAGACATATAACTGACATATAAAGTATTATAAAGTAGAGAAAAAAAAAAAAAACAACTCTGTACTGAGGACTTTCTGCTACCTGCTCTGGTTCCCGTACACTGCTATGCCACTTCAGAGTGGCATAGCCTGGATCTGAAATGAGTAGAAAGAATATTGTCTGTAATATTGACTATTTTGCAATCATGAACAATCTTGGATTGTTTGTTCATCAGCTGTTTGCCTCCCTTCTTTTTCTCCTTTGGCGTGCAGGGCAATCTTTAGGCTGAAACCTGCACTGAGGATATGCAGAACCTGAACTATACAACAGTGGGTTAAGTTCAAATTATCCAGCATGATTAAGATAGCCAGGCTAGCAAGGAGATGAAGAGTTCACAAGCAGTGCACAAAAACACAAGCATAATCATAGCAATGTTCTTAGCAGAGTGCTCATACAGAGCTCATTTGTAGGCTGCAGACAAATGTTCATCTAGCAAAGGTTAGTGACAATTGAAGGTATTAGCAACCCTAAGAGTTTCTTCCTGTCTCTTCCCAAGAGGCTGCCAGTTCTGCAGCTTGTTGGCAGAATGGGTCATATGAGAACTCCATATGGAGTCACGGTAGTATTAATCAGCTGATGAAGGCAGTTTGAAAAGAGAACTGACATTGCCTGAAGTGGATAAGGCAAAGCTCTCAGACTCCTTTGTCCAGCAGAGCTGTGGGAATGGCAACTTCCAGCTGGCGGATTATAGGTTTGGAGAGCCAAGCACAGTAACATCCTCATTCAGCACTGCTAGATCTAGAAGAGATCTTCTCATGACCCTACTTAGATTAGACAGTCTAAATTATTTAGAGGCTTGCTTTTTTTTTCACCACAAAGTTGGGGAGGGGAGGGAGGGAACAGCCTGTGAATGATTCAAAAATAAAAGGATATCGCTTTTTCTTTATTTAAGCATGTTTTAAAGGGAAGGAAAGACGTTTGTGTGTATGCCTTTTTGCCCCTTCATGACATGAAAAGTAAGCTTGAAGAGTTTTCTTTTCTTTCTTCTTTTAAAACAAGAAAATTCAGTCTTTGCCTGTAGAATATTCTGTGACTAGAAGGAATAGTAAAACAATGATTTCACAGAAGCTGGGAATGTGACCGGAGAACGGAAAGCATTTTCAGTGCAAAAGTTAGTCTTTTAGTATTTTTGATAAAAATGTGTTTATTAAAACTTAAAAAAAATTCCCCTCCTTAAGAATAATCTGAAGGCACACAACAGGTTAAAGACTTCATAAAAGTTTCTAGCCAAATTAGGTAAGATTTTCCATATTACCATAAGATAGTACGTAAGACAGCAAAAAGTCATAAAAAAAACCCCATGCATGTTTTCGGGAATTCTTTGTAAATCACACAGATTTAATCTCTTGTTTTTATCCCAGATCTCCTTCATTATCCAGCCTCTACAATAAATGCTGAAATATTCTAAGGAATTTGCTTAACATCATTTGGCCAACGCCTGCTATCACCTTATAAAACTAAAGTATCTCAGGAAAAAACAGCTTCTTTTACAGTAGTACGAGTTGTACTACTCCTAAAGTTATTTTATACTTAACCTTCAAGCCATCATGCTCTAGGATATAAACCAATCATCACTGGCAGAGATTAACAAGAAATTTCCTCTACGGGCAGAATATTTCATAAGTGTTCACTGCAGGGTTTCTTGCACTTTCCTCTAAAGCATCTGGTAAAGGCCATTGTCAGATGGAATAATAGCGTAAGAAAGCTGTTAGTCTGTTCTGGAATGGCTCCTTTTGAACACTAAAGCTTTTGTCCCTGATCTCCCTCTACCTTCTCCCTGCAGTCTGAAAGAAGCAATGCAGATATCTTCACATCTATTACCAGTGAAGTAGTGAAATCTTTCTCTTATCCTTACGTACTTTGGTAGAAATGCAGCAACTGCCGTCACAGAGAATCATAATTCATCTTAGCTATCATATGCAAACTCTGGGTATTCTTCTGGACCAGATTTTGGAAATGGTGTTTTAAATCATGAAGTTTAATGTAAGATTCATCTTCCAAGAAGTCCCGACATTTTTACTGTTCCCAGAAAGAAGACATTATGTAAATATATCTTCCACTGAGAGAACAGAAGCAAATAAACAAGGTTAACAAGAAGAATGAACTACACAGGCTCATGAACTTTTTGATTTCCACATCTCAAATTAAATAAAGTACAACTTTCTTCAGCAGATAGCTGAATCAAGAATTAACATTCTTTTAAAACAGTTGTCCGTACCATTTGTTTCCTTAGGTATAAACTCTTTCCTTAAGGAACATCTCACCTCAGCTCATTTTTCTGACTGAACATATTCTGGATTAGCAGTGTGGAATGCACAGAGGAAAAGAGAGAGAGCTTAATTTGAATCTCACCATGAAAAGATGATAAGGACATTTGTGTACCTTTAACAGTCACATTCCTCTTGTTTTCTGATTCTGACTTGATTGGAAATCCTGAGAAGTACCATGAGGAAAACTGCAATTCAAAGGTAGCCTGTACATGTATCTACACATGTACGTAGGTATATGTGTATATCTGTGACTGCTTCTGACCATAGTTTCACATTTCTGTGACTGAAACAAATAGACCTGTATCACAAAAGACTACATTTGATAAAACATATAAAGCAAAAACATTTTCTTAGGTGTTGCAGCTCAGTTCCTAGTTTACTGTTTCTTAACGTGTACCAGTTACTGAAATTTCCATGTTGAAATATTCCAGCAATACAGTTTTTAAAAACCATGAAAACTGATGAAGATGAATGCATCAGTCACAGTCCAATGAGTTTGTTATTCTGATTGCATACAGACATCAAGGTTTTTTAGTAAGAGACCTGTCTGGGAAAACTAACTTATTTTGCATTCTTAGTACTATGAAAAAGCCATAGTATCTTAGATACTACTGTGGTAAACATTGGCATCTGTAGTGGAACCAACACTGCCACAGAAAAACAGCTGAAACTAATGATGGTATTACAATGTGAGTATAAAAAAGATTGGTCAGCAGTGGCTATAAGAGAACTCAGCTGTGTTTTGTGCTCCTTGGCACTGGTTAGCTAGCTTTTGCTTTACTTACTAAACTGTCTTTACTTCAACTCGTAAGTTTTCTCACTTTTAGTCGTCTGATTCTCTTCCCCATCCCAACCAGGAAAGTGAGCAAGCAGCTGCGTGGTTCTAGTTGCCAGGCTGGGGTTAAACCACGACAAGTTATACTACAGTGCATCAAAGGACATTATCTTCAGTTTGAATAGTTTACACTGAGGAATTTATCTTTTTAAAAGTTTTGGTGTGTCATTTATGCTAATCAACCTGGCACGTGGCTCTCTTTCACTGCAATTTATTAAAATGTGTTGGGATTATGCAGTAATCATGCACTCTGGACACATTAAAACGATAAATCAAGATATCAGCAATGGAATTTGCTCAGATTAGAGATGTTCTTACATGGTGTAGATGATACTAGAGACAAGTGATGCACTGCTCAAAGAGCTTGTTGATCTTCTTTTATACTATCGCAGTTTGGACCATACAGTGATATAAATGCCCACAATTTAAAAAAACTGGGCACCAACACTGTAATTTCATAAGACAAAAAAACTGTGTAAATTCTTAAAATTCACTATTTCAGAATGCTCCAGACAACAGATTTTCAAAGTCATTTTGTCTGTATTGTTTATAGTATAACTGAGACTGTGTTTCCTCGTTGCAAGGGGAAATATACTGCTGGTATTCACAGAAAAAAGATTTTCTTCCACCTATAATCAGTGCATTAGCACTTGTAAATATTTTTGAAGTTAAACATGAGGCAGGAAGATTTCTGTTATAAAAGTCTACTTGAGCTTCAGCCTCAATTAATTGGATATCAACAGTAAAACTCATTGATAACAGCAACATCTTTAAGTTATACCATTAAAAAAAAAAAAAAAGGAAAGAAAAGCTTATGAGTCAGGCCATAAAAAAATTGCCTGCTTTTAAATTAATTATTTTTTTAAATCATAAATATGTGGATCTTTTTTGGTTTGTTCCTTAGGTCATTTACCAACCTGTTTCCCCCATAGTCCTCAGGCTAGAAAAAATTCATTTTAAATGAAAACTGAGATTTCTGCATGTTTGTATGAACAGGTGAGTCATAATGGAAACACACAACATTATGATTCCCATCCCAAAAAACTATAGAACCACCAACGTTGCTTCCCTGGACAGAGAGGTCAGCCAACACCAAGCCTTTTTAACAATCTTTCCTTGATGAACTATGATCTAAAAGAGAAGATGCGTTGAAAAGTGTCAAACAAAGTATCTTGGATTCTCCACTGTACAGAAGGAAAGATCTGGCTGTTTGTGAAAATGGAAGTTCAAACTCATCAAACTGTCTGCAGGACAGCATCCATGGGAAATACTTTGATTAATATTTTGTGTGAATTTCAGAAAATGTATATGTCTTCTCCACATTTCTCAGCCTACTAAAACACCATAGGCTGATTCCAATTATTCTGAAGAAATATATTTATGTTTTAAAACAGCATTTACAAGAGGTTAATACATGTGGCAGAAAAATGGCAGTATTACCAGTGATGGAGGGTAGAATGGCTCAAAAATACCCAAGACAGCTAAAACACAAAAACAGCCTACTCATAAACTCCTGTGTTTTGCAAAATTAACCCAAAATTTGGATCATAAGTGCCATATTATAGCTTTGGAAATAAACAAATTTCAGAGTGAGCTTTTTTAATTCCATGTGCCGTTCTGTTAAAAATTTGAGGTTTGAATGGGAATTCTGCCATCTCGTGGTCACAATTTTTTCTACAATATTCTCCATTCGGCAAATTAATGTTGAATATAAATACAAATAGCTTTTGCAAAGACTCATTTAAAATAAAATTATGCTTTAGCAGCTGTAGGATTACTTTATAAATCTGAATTATTACCTAGTCATACTAACGCCCTTCAGCTCAGTGAAATTTTGCTCATGATGTTACCTATAAAGATAATTTTATCCTTCTTGGATGTTTATTCTAAACATTTAGAGGATATATGTAATTTTTATTGATTTAATGTTCACTAATTGAAAGTATTTTCCTTCACTTTTCTGTGTATTCTGTAAGACATGCCCCAGTTTTATGTATATTTGGCCATTATATATAGTTTGCTAGCATGCAAGATGCAAACTTCCAAGCCTGCTTCTCCATGAGAAGTCTCTGTTTTGAGATACAGCAAGTGATGATGATTGTGACCCATCAGTTCAAATTGCAATTGCAGTAAGTAATAAGTTTCAGTATTGTTCTACGGGAACATACACTCATAAATAAGGTCTATATGGGATGATGAACAGAAACACCTGGTGAATCTCCTGGTGTTTACCATGATAGTCTTGTGACAGGTTTTTAAAATGACCACCTAAAGTTCTGAGGTAAAAAGCCAGAAGTCAGTCATCACCTTTAAAATAAAGGCTTTTGAACTTGCTTAGCCACAGAGTTCACACATGAAGTTCATCCCACAGAAGACTAAAGTTCTTTTGTACAGCAATTTCTGACTCTATCTATCTATTCTCCAAAACTCTTCTTTCCACAGTCTGCTCCCCCAAACACATCCCAATGGTAACTGCTTTCCTGACCCCCTAAGAATTTCGCACACTTTTCTGTCTCTTTGACTGCCTTTCTCAGCAGTTCACTTCCACCCTTTTCACAGCCTGTGTCTTTCTTCTTGCTCTTTATGCTTCCTTTTTACATTTGCTCTCTTTGCATTTCCCCCCGATTCCTGAAATGGAGTGAATGAGCAACTGCAAGTGTGAGGCAGAATAAGGCATGAATTAGTGGGTGACTGAGTCGAACAGGAAAGAGACAGAATGGTGAATGAAATAAAACCATGTACGTAGGCGACTGTTAGCATGAGGAGAAAAGTAAAGCAAGTAAGTGGGTGGATGAGGAACGAACAATCTTAGCTAAGCTGAAAGAGAGAAGCAAAGAACAATTAAGGAACACTGTGAGGAAAAAGGACAAAGAAACAAACCTACTCAGAAAGGTTTTGATGGAAAACTTGGGAAAGGGAAGAAAGGGAATTCAAAATAACTGAAATAAAAGCCTTTAAAACTGAAAAAAAAACCACTGGGCTCAAATACAAATAATAACAAAATGCTTGAACTAGGAAATACCACAGTAATACAAACCATGTAAATAGAAGATTAAAAAAAAGGAAACCAGAAGACAAATTACATGTTCACCTCTGTCTTTAAAATAATTTAGTTTCTATACTTAAAGGCATGAAACTGAAAAGGAATGAGGACTTGATTCAGAAGGTGATGAGAGAAACCCTTTCATACCTCATCTCATAACTCAGCTTCTTATACCCATCCACATGAGGCTTTCTACCTACCTCCAAACAAACCCTACACCACAGACCAAGTCTATTCTTGGCATGTATTCTGATTATTCATTTCAAAATCCAGTCACTTCATGTTCAGCACTGCTCTTTTAACCCTCCAAACACTATTTCTTTCAGCCAATTCCTTGGTGTTCCTTCCTCCTCATATACCAGGCAAAATAATCAATTTTCTCTTGGGTAGATGCTATTCTTGAATCTTTATATTCTCATTGTTTTCCCATTGCTTTTAATGCAATTGTTAAAGGAAGAATTTACCCTGTGCTTTAAACTGACATAAAAAGAAATTGAAAAGAAAGCCCAGATAGACTTCATTTCATTTTTTATACCTTTATCTGTGAATAGGAGCAGCAAACAGTAAAAAGCTAGCACTTTTTTTCTCACTAAATAGATATGATCTACTAGATAGATTTGGATGTACATCCGCAGACTCACATACACATAGAGAAAATCTGGTGACTGCAAACACTTCTCTACTTTGCTACCATAGGTTATGACCAGTTATCTCCAATAATGGTATCATGATAACAAAGTTGTGTAGGCTTCAAAAGAGTCTGCACAACCCCACCCATGACCTTTGGGTAATTATTCAATATCTGTGTAGCTACTCTGCCATCATCACTCACGCTAGCTGAGAATAAGCAAATTGAGGTATCTTCTGCACATGCTGTAATTACTATGTGGCTAGGACAAGGACACAATTTCCAGGCTTCTTTAAAGCAACATCCCATTTAAGAAAGGCAAAGAATTTAACCAAATTATTGTTTCAACTGGATGTTAAGACAAATACTGAAATAAGTTTTGATTACAGTACACCTTAGCCTTCTACAGATCATGATGGATGTCTCCTCAATTTGACATGTGGATAGGCAAACCATTCAATAAAAACTCTATATTGGCATTGAGAGAAGTGGCAGAAATTTCTACGTGTAAGCTGAACTCAAAATAAAGAATAAACTGGGAAAAGCAAATTTTTGCTTGTTTACATGTTAGTCAAAAGTGATGGATAATGCAACATAGTCATAAAATACTTACTTTGTGGAAAATCAGTTTTCTAAAACTGATATTTATAAAACAGTATCCAGAAGGATTATTAAAAATTCCAAGCAACCTAACCTCAGGGTTCGCTGTAATACATATGCAGAACAGTTCAGAGACTAAATATCCTTACCATGTCAGATTATTAAAGAATAGCATTAGCATTTGTATCAAAAACAAGCTAAATTATGAATGCATGCTCAACTGGGGTAAAAATGTTGCTTTCAAATTGTGTCTTATGAGGTCATGTTGTTGAATAACCAAGTCCAAACATCTTCTACTTAAGGACATCATGTCAAGCCTATTATCTACTAAATGTGCCTATTAGAGTAAATGTATTCACTTCCATGCTTTAGACATTGCAATGGGGTGAAAAACAGATTTCAAAATAACAGTATAGGTACATCAGCCAAACCACTTCAGAAACCTTGGAACATGTTTTGAAAGAAAATAGAGAACTATCAGAATCTATGAGCTAAAACATTGAATCTATATTTTGACTCAGATTAAATCAAGGCAGCAATGTATCCTGGAATAGAAACTATTAAGTGAACCAGTAAAAAAAAAAAAAATCACCTCTTTACTACAATAATTTTTTTAAGAGAAGACTTGTCTCTTCTCTCCATTATGAAACGTTCATGAGCATTTAATATCTGTACACTTTGAATCATCTTTGTGGGTAAAAGTGCAACTGGCTATTTATGCAATAGTATCTAATGACAGGACATGTTAGGGAATCAGATCTAATTTAGACTGAGTAATCTTGTTCAATGCTGTCTGCTTAGTATCAAAAATTGAAGCTAAGCCAGAGGTTATTATGTGTAGTTCACCGAACAGAGAAGTGCCATTAAAATTAGGAGACATCAGTTCTTTTTCTGGCTTTGCTACTGAGTCAATCTTTGGGCTTGAGCAAATAATTTATATATACACGCATTTATGCATGTGTATATATATGTATGTGGGTAGATGTAGATGTGCATGTTTGTGCATACACAAAATGTGAATACAAAGCGTGCAAAATGTGAACACTTCTATTTATAATGCCAAATGCTCTTTTAAAAACCTTTCAAAATAGATCCCAAAGCACAAAGTATTTCAGGGAATACCGTACACTACTTAGCCGCTACCATTTTTATTTTCTCACCATACAATCTTATGAAGCATATTTGGGCTTAAAAGTCAGTACAAAATTTGTGCACTACATTATAATGAATGCTGAAAGAGCCTCAAAGGAATTAATTTCTTCAGCTTTCACGTATTTCATGAATCCAGAATACACTTAGGCAACAGGTAAAAAATAGATTGGCTGTGAACTGAAGACAACACAGCTAGATTTCCTTAGATGTGCATCTCACAAGCACAAAAGCTAGCACATTTTTTGTTTGTTCATACCAAACTTATAGAACTGAACAGCTTTGAGCTCAGGTCATTTGTGGATACTCTTTTATCTATACAAAAACAGTCTGAAAATTTGGTTTCAGATTTTGCAGTTTAAGATGTATCATATCTACGTGTGTGTGTTTACAGAAGACACCCAGAAATCTGACTTTGAAATCAAGATTTCAAAACACAGTAATTTGTTGCTTACATTTTCAATAAAGAAATACTGCCACTTATTTGCATCAGAACAGTGAGAAAGTTAACCAAATGTGACTCACAAGTAGAAAGGTTTTTCTTTTTTTTTTTCTTCCCCAGTTATATTTCTGCGGCCTTCCCTTGAGTCTATAAATAAAACAAAACGGTGGCTCTGCTTTGGCAAGTGAAAAATCAGATTTCAGGAAAGACTCAAGATCAATAGACTCCTATTTTGTAGACAAGACCTGGAATATTAGTCCCAGAAGGCCAATATATATCTTTAGACAGAACCCCCAAGTTTTATTTTATTTATACTTAAAACATTTATGCATACACACGACACTGCCAGCTTTAAAAGCATTAAGTATAACCACAGAATCACAGAATTTCAGAGTTGGAAGGGACCTCTAGAGATCATCTAGTCCAACTCCCCTGCTAAAGCAGGACTGCCTAGAGCACATTACTCAGGACTGCATCCAGGCGGGTTTTGAAAATCGCCAGAGAAGGAGACTCCACAACCTCCCTGGGCAGCCTGTGCCAGTGCTCTGTCACCCTAACTGTAAAGAAGTTTGGGTTTTTTTGTCTATCTGTATGGATTAGCAACATGCCAGTGATGCTCTTCAGTGAAATAATATAAAAGGTTTCACGTTCCTAGAGAACAAAATTCCATACAAACATTCATAGACATGAATACCCACAGCATCAACACAGGGAGTAGCATAATATCCATTAAACAAGTTACAGAGGGAGGAACAGAGAAACAACCATGGTGTATCAAGTTTTAGTGCCCAGAGATAAAACAGAAGATAAGCCAGAATCCCACAAATTCCAGGTGCTAGGTGCAAACTCCACCCATCACACAGCACTTGTACATGAGAGAAGCCTTGCCTTCAGAACAAGCCTTCTTTCCGGGACACCACAGGCTGATAAACCTCCATTGAAAAGGAAATGAATTTCACTGAGGCATCCAAATCTCTCTAACACTGCCAGAGCACAAGGGCTTCCATGAGATTTAGTCTTACTGCAAAGGTTTCCACTGTAAACTCTTCAGAGTGTAATGCTCAGAGAATGAAAGCAACATAATAGTTTTGTATTACTGTACTAGTTGATTTTGCCTCTAAATGTCTTATCCTTGGTGTAAGGACGTGGTTCGTGAGTCCCTCAGTTAGAAGGAAGAAATCAGAGAATGTTAATCTGTGTTGGAGCTGCTTAGAACTGCCAGAAAATAAATAAAACAATAAAAAGAAATCCATGATTGCAATGAATTAACAGGTGTTTTAAAGCAGTCTTAGCATCTCAAAATTTCAAGTTGCTGATCACAATGACAGTGTCTCTGTTCTAGTTACAGTCTACAAGTGAAGGAGCATAAGGTCAAATGGGTTGGAAGAATTAGTAATAAGCGAGAAAAAACGCCATTGATCTCTAGAAAATATGTGCTCACTTCCTGTCCAGATCTTTACTTGCTTGAAACTTGCTATTACCATATGGGAGGAAAATATCTAAAGTGAATTCTGGCATCAACCAGAAAACTAAAAATAACAACAAATATTATTTCACTTAGATACTAACTGTGTTTTGTTGGTCTCACTAAAGACTTCATACAGGGACTTTCACTACCATCCAGGCAGTAGCACCGAACGTATCAGGTGTTATATTTGTTGCCACTGGTATATGAGACATTAACATGTAGTAATACACAAGAATGACTGGAACTCTGGGTATTTATGTTTAGGCTTTGTTTTAATTAAAGTGCACTGACAAAGGAGTGAGCTGTCTTTTGCATTCATACTATTATTAACATTGTGATGCTGCAGTTCTGTGGGCCTTTTTAGCATGTACAGATGGGTCAAGCACTTCCATTGACAGATTTTTTTAAGTATTCTGTACAAACGCAAGAAAAAATTGTAAGAGGAAGTTTGGATTTTTGCCATTATGGATGATGTGCAGAATTATTGTATCATTAAGACACATGTTCTAATATGAGAAGCCCCATCATCATTATCTGAATGCAAGCTAAATGACAAGGGTAACTGAACCTCAGGGATCACACAGATCACACACTGGAAGCAGATGTTAAAGTCCACTTCATAGCCAGTACTACCAAGCAGCAAAGCAAAGGTGATATCGTTGTTTGATGCATGATATGCTAGAGTCAGAGCTAGTCAACAGAATTCCCTCAGACATGCTGTAGAACCTTGTTAATATCTAAGGAAGGACATGGTGAAAACTGGAGTTTTCTTTCCTCATTCTCATGCCAGATGGACCTATAATTCTTTGTAGTAGATTCCTTGTTCTTATATTTCTGCATATTAAATAAGCTGATTAGAAGCCTCGTCCATTTTGTTCAGTTACTGACCCAGCCTTTTGTCATGAGTTCTACTTGCATTATTTATTATAATTAATTGCTACGCTTCATTGACTATTGAGAAATTTGATCCAAGGACATGCATAATCCTTGAAATTCATATATCTTGATATTACAAGGATCATAAACCTTAAATTAGGAAAGGACGGACTAATGCACATAAATTGCTCTCGTGTACTTTAGGAGAAGCATTAATTGTCTATACCAGGGTGATGGTGTATTTCTGATATCTGTCTATCTGCCACTGATGCCCTTGTTCTTAGCATAAATTAAACAGAACTGTTTATTCCCATAGTTATAATTATGAACCAGCCCATGCAAGAAATCATTTCAGCATATTTATTACTTGAAAATTACAGAACTTGCTCAAGAAGGCTAGCTACAGCAATGAGTCTAATTAAGTTCCTACTCTTAAGAGAGGAAATTCCTTTATTTATACTCCCCTTAGTAGTATCATTTGAGGAAGAGAAAACGATCAATTATGCTCCACTGTTCTATTACTACACCCCCGTATAAAATCTCCTCAGTTTCAGCAGAAAATACAGAAATACAGTAGTCTTGAGTTCTTAATTTTTCCATTTAGTCTTTGCAGGCTTAGCCAAGCAGCACTGCTTACAGTGTGCAATGAACACAACAGGAGAGACAATGCTGCTGAAACCATTTAAAGCTGTTCTTACTTATGGTTGGGCTTCAGCTGAGCCTCCGGCTGCCTGCCAGCTTCCTTGAGGATTTGCAGCTGAGAAGCTAACTGTACCTGTAGAAAATGCACAGATCTTTGGGATGTGATAGTGAAGGATCACAGCTTTAAAGACAGATTATTTTTGTCAATTCACTTATAAAGCTTCCTATCCAAGATGATAACTCAGCTTTTCAATCAGGATCTTCTTTGGCTCCAACCCTACTAGGCAGAATGCTACATCCTTTTTTTTTTTCTTTGGAAAGCAAATTTCTCTCCAGACTCTGACTCCAATACAAAAGATGTGAGACCAAAACCCTAAGCAAAGTAAAGGAATACCTATTCCCAGTACTGCGCTAGATGATAAAGTAGTCAAGAGACACACAGGTTGATTTCAAACAGTGTTACATGTCAGTAGAGCTCTTATTGGAATATTAACTAGGCATAGTGATTTTCAGAAATTTCTTTACTTCTGCTTAGAAAAAACAATTTTTGAAAAAAATCATTATAGCTGCTCATTGATTTAATTACATTTACAAAGCCGTTTTCCTATGACAAGCTAACTGATTAAACAATTTACAAAGCTGTCTCCTCAAGAACTCTCCTCCAAATTAAATAGGAATCTGAGCTAATCACACCACTTCCTTCCAATAAATCCAGCTATATGTGTAAGGCTGGCAGCATCCCTTGGATGCTACAAAACTAATAATTTCATGCGACAGGACACGGCAGGGGTTTGCATATTAATGGGTCACCTGCAAATTCCCTGCTGCAGTCCCCACGTGGTTTGTTACCGAAGGACTGTATCTCTGTTGAAAAGATCCTATTTGGCCTCAACTGCCAGGGGCTGGGAAGTTCACAAGGACTTGTATCAAATCCATCCCCTGAGTGGGCACTCAAACAGCCTCCATTCCATGAGGCCCCAAGTGTGATAAGATACCTCCAGGGCCCCTTGGCTAGATCAGGTACCAGAGACAGGGTGGCAACACCCCTGCAGCTTTCTGCCAGAGCTAATCTGACAGGAGTTGTTCCTTCTTTGCTGTGTTAATCCACATATTACTCAGTATGTTCCTGAAAACCCTTCTTTTTCCCCCCCGTGCAGACAGAAGAAAAGAATAATTCCTGCTAAAGAAAAGTTTTCCCCTATATTTTGCTATTTATTTTCTCCTTGAAAAACTTTTGTCTGGGCAAAAGGAAAGGTATTTTTGCAATACTGCTTTTAATACACTATTCTGTCTCTCTGACTTACATACACACACTACTTTGGGGTACTGTCCTCTGGCAGCAGAGATCGATAGACTCTTCATATCTTACAAACCATCAGGTAACACTTCAGTGATTAGGGAATTGATTCTGCTCTCTGTTGCGCTGTTGTCAATCTGGAATAATTGAACTGAAACCAATGAATTTATATTGTTGTGAGATCACAATCCAGTCACCTACCTAAGATGATTCCCTTTGCTTCCCACTCCTATAATAAGAAAAAAGGAAGAAAAAAAAAGGGGGGGATAAAAGGCTCTCAAAAAATTATCACTTTTCTCTTTTGAACATATTCATTCTAAGGACCCCTTTTTTTTTAACTAGCAATTGAGTTTCATCAACACTGCATATGTTTTATTTATAGTTTGTACACCAGGAGAATGTGTCTTTCCACAGAACAAAGAGCTTCAGCAGAGTAATCTCACCTCACTTTCTTTCAACACATGCATACATATGTAAGTATATATGACATTTCTATACATATACAGATATGTCCACACACACATATAATACACGTATACAAATATACAAGCATACATCCATAGATAGATAAGCATCCCCATATAAATATCTGTCGTAGAAGACAATGAATATATAGCAAATATATATACTCTCCTCTTCTCTATTTCCCTCCATCTTTTTGAATACTTTTTTCCCCCTTCTGGAGCTCCATGAAAAGTTTTGAAGTTTCTTTGTACACAGGACTTTGCTCCCTCGCTATTTGCAAAACAGCATTTTCATATTTAAGCAAATCCCCTTTCTTCCTAAACTTCCAGATACCTTTTAATTAATAATTCTCTAAAAAGGGATTGTTGAGAAACATCCAATCATATTAAATGAGGAAGCTATATTTAATAATAAGTGCCTATTTCTTGTTTTAGACATTCCAAAGAAAGACAGGGTCATGAGTCAGAAGGGAGGAGACATGCTGTCTGGTTAGCTAAGCATTGAAGAAAGAGAAACTAGACTTCATATTATGTCAGGCAGGTCAGTTCCTTAGCCCCTTGAGTGTCTTTTTAGTATCCAACCATCTCATCATTTTTACTTAGAACTTTGCTCATAACTCTTATTCATCACTACTAACTAGAAAAAAACCTAAAATATTCTGGTGAGTCCTCAAGCTGCGACCATGTTGCCTGCAATAATCTATGTTTTGCCTCAAACAATTGATTCTGGAGCTGTGTAAGACAAAGAAGGAAAAGTTGTTCATCAATTTACTCCAAAAGAGCCTATGTTTGGCCACTCCAGCCTAGAACCTCTGCCTCCCTAGTCTCAACTTCCAATATGAATAATAAGGTAAAATGCAATGTGGAAAGGACACCTGCTTTTTTTTTTTTTTTTTGCCTTTTTTTCCCCCCCCTACTCAGTTTCAGTTCATCTGCCCAAAAGTCAATGAGTAGAATATGTGAGATTTAAGGATGTTTCCATGGGGCAGCCATCTGTTTTATGTTTTATTCTTTTCAGAATACAATATTATATTTCAGCTTTATGTGCATTGGTTCAGATTTATAACATTTTGTGTAACTGTGACCCATCATGATGAATATCACAGACGATGATAGGCTCGTTAAGCACATCTCATTTTAGTCAAACTGCAAGTGACATTTTGTTTATATGGTTCATTTCGCCAACAAATTAGTTCTCAAATTGATTGCTTTCTGAAATGACTTTGTTCATCAGTTTCTAGACTAGGCAATTACAAAGACTATACTAGTAATTAATAAGCCTCTGTATCAACAACATTTTTAAACTGCTTGGCAGTAGTAGTGAAGTTTAAGGGAATTCAGATGTTAATTTTCAGGGTCTATCAGAGCTGCCCACAATCTGATAACAGAATACCTCACAGAGATACTTTTTCATAGTATGAAATAAAAAACCTAATACCTTTTACTGTGATAAGACCCTCTTCCACTTAGCCTTAGGTAGAGTCAGGGGGGAAGACATTACACCTATTTGTGAAATATTCGAATAAGAAACTCAGCGTCAATTTTTTCAGTCATAAGTGAGAAGATTGACAGGACCTAGATTTAAGTTTTGATTTGCCAGGACTTGGTGAATGACATTGGTAAA